>NW_026596069.1:27356353-27386887 GCF_907164565.1 Psammomys obesus
ATATATATATATATATATATATATATATATATATATATATATATATATATATATATATATATATATGAGTCGTTAGTAAGTGGTCTTATTGCTGAAGACATTAAACATTTTGAATACAAGGCTTCAATTATTCAAGCTGCATTTGACATAAAAGTCTATTTATTGCACTCTACCCTCCATGGTACAAGAGGTGGCTTAGCAAGCTGATAAAAGATGAAAGCAATTAAAGCATTCTTCCCAGCTGCAACCCAAGTGAATTGTTTCAATATCCAGGATGTCAAAATGTCTGTAAAGGTGTAATAAGCAACACTCACATGTTAGTAACCAACAGTAACTTAGTAACCAACAGCTGTGTAATTGGACTTAAGATTTACTTAAGAAGAAGGAAATCATGCCTTTTGTTGAAACCTAATCAGGTTCCCAATGCTTGTATGGTCATGGATACTGGGTTCATTTTGAGTGTTTCTTATTTCTAATATTTGCATGTTTGTTAATGAGATTGACAGAAGTTTTTATATTTTACAATTACTGATCTTTGGAGTCAGTTACAAACTTCAAAATAATTTAAATAGGGGAGATCTTCTATATTTTCTTCTAGAATCTGTGTAGAATTGAACATATTTGTTTCTTAGAGGACCAGACACAAATAGTAATTCTTAGAGATGTTATTATTCATGATAGCTGTTTTAAAATTTATTATTTGTATATTTAATCTTCTACATTCCCATTTTTACTTTGATACTTTTACTTTCTACAAACCCAAGTAGTTAGTCTAAATATTTGAGTATTTTCTCTTAATACCATTACTTTGCTTCTATTTTATTTGAATTCCATTTATTTGTGTTATAAACCAACTTGGGAATAACACTTCAGCTGCAAACTACTATTTTCTATATATGCTCATTGGTCAATAGTTTTATTGTGCTGCCTTTTCTATAAATTACTTATATCCATTGCTTTTCAGTGTGTTGATATAAGAACTTGTTCAGTGAATAGATCCCTTAGCTACTTGCTAGCTGCTCATACCAGCAGCCCTGCTCACAGTAACATCCTTTAACAGTTGAGGTGTTTTTATCTATATAAAGAGTCAGAATTCATTGCAATTTAACTCTCCAGAGTGTCAAGTTTCTATAAACTGACTGCATCAGGATTTTCAAACTCTACCATCCTTACCCGTAGGAATCATAACATTTCATGATTAACTAACAAATTGTTAGTTAAGTGTCCAAATTGTTCCTTAAGTGCTTCCTTGAAGTGCAAACCATTCTTGAAACAATCATAACTTCAATACCTATAGGTTCTTACCTTTGGCCAAGTGCAGTATTGGATTTCTGGGCTGATAGTATGTCTCCATCTGAACACATGGCCCACTTGAACCTAAGGTTATATTACTTGTGTCAGTCCGATTTGAGTCAGGTTTCCAAGACCCAGTTGCATGGGCTATGGCAAATACATGTGTCCTCTTTGAGATGTAAGTTTCTTCAGTATAGAAGGAATAGTACTCTACATAAGACAAGCCCTGGATTTCTATGAAGGTGTGGTCCAGGAACACAACGTGTAGCATCTATTTGCAATTCCACTTCCACACAATAACTTTGAGATTGAATAAAAAGCAGGAGACTGAGGATAAAGAAATGGCTCTATATTTTTTAAGAGTCTTTGCTGCTCTTACAGAAGACACAGTTTTTATTTCAGCATAAACATGACAGCTCATAACATTTTGTAGCTCTAGTTCCAGAGGATTCAACACCCTATTCTGGCGTCAGTGTGCACCATGGTTAATCATAGTGCACATATATACATGCAGCAAAATGCTGAACACATAAAAATAAACATGTTTTAAAAAGTATAAGCCACTTTACAAAAAGTAATAGGACACTGAAAATTATTTAATTAGTGGAGATAATTTGGAAGGGAAAATTAATGTAAAACACCACAAAATTGTTTTATACATAAGTGGTAAGTTCTAAATCAATTTTATACTTACACTGAAATAAATAAGTTTATGTATGAGTGTTCCAGACATTCCAGGAAATTTAAATTATTGTTGTAAGTGCTGTACAAATTTAATGAAGACTCAGACTTGAAACAATTTATGCATCAACTTGAAAAGTACTTCACTTTAATTTTAATGTGGGAACGAATAGTAGTCTAACAAGAAAAGGGAACCACTAATTTGTTGCATGGTTTGATCATCGTTGCAGTTCAAGCACTCAGCACAGGTTCTTATGCGTTTGGGGGCACTCATTAAAATAATGTTGAATAGACGAGTGAAATCATCTATGTGGCTAGAATTTTACTGCCCTCCACTAAAGTACAATATTAAAAGATTTAAGACTTCAAAAAGAAAGTTGAACATCTATGTATAAACTAACCTTTGCTCTTAAAATATAAAATTATTATACTGAGTAGTGGCAATAGCTTTTCACACCTTTTTTAAAAAACAATCTTTAAAAACTGTGGAAAAAATAGAGTTTAGAAGAAAATTTCTTCCTTTTTGTTTGTTTGTTTGGCTGGTTGGTTTGGTTTTGATTTTGATTTTTTTTAAGGCACTCTCCTTATGTATAACAGAAGCTCACCTCAACTCTGTTGTCTTACTAATTCATTTGTGCAAGCAAAGATATTATGAGTATATATCTCTATGATAGTTCATCTCGATTGTTAACTTGATGTAATATAGAATCACCATGGAAACAAACCTTTTAACATGGCTACAATAATTTTCTGCATTGGGTTGCTAAGGGGAAATGATCCACCTTAGACATGGATAGGACACTTTCATGGACTGAAATGTTGGACTGAATAAGAAGGACAAAATGTACTGAGCAACAGCATCTATCACTGCTTCCTGACTGAAAGATTTGTCTTCCAGTAAATCTGTGTAGTGGAAGGAAAACATTGTACCAGAAACTGAAAGACAAGGCTCTTTGTCTTTAGTATTCTAATGAAAAACAACCCTGCTCTGCAGTACTACCTCTGTTTAGAGAAAGGTAAGGTGTGTATAGGATGGACTTCTTTTTTTTTTAATTTTATTTTTTTCTTATCAGTTACATTTTATTAACTCTGTATCCCAGCCATGTCCCGATCCCTCATTCCCTCTCAGTCCCTCCCTCCCTCCCTCATCTCCACCGTGCCCCTTGCCAAGTCCACTAATAGGGGGGACCTCCTCCCCATTCATCTGATTCTGTATTATCAGGTATCTTCGGGACTGGCTGCAAAGCCCTCCTCCATGGCCTAACAGGACTGCTCCTCCCTTGGGGGGTGGGAGAGCCAGTCATTGAGTTCCTGTTAGAAATAGTCCTTGTTCCCCTCACTATGGGAAACCAATTGGTTACTGAGCTACCACAGGCTACATCTGAGCAGAGGTTCTAGGTTACATTCATACATGGTCCTTGTTGCATGTCAGTCTCAGAAAAGACCCTGTGCCCAGATATCTTTGGTCCTTATGGAGCTCCTATCCTTTCCTCATCAGACTAACTCCCCTTCTTTCTTATGATTCCCTGTACTCTGCCAAAGGTTTGGTCATGAGTGTTTGCTTTGAAAACACTGCTAGTTAGAGTCTTTCAAATGCGCTCAGTAGACTCCTGTCATATGATCAATGGGCATCCCATCTGTCTTTCTAAACAAGGATTGATAATCTTACCCCATGTCCGCTCTCTTGATTATCTTTTTTAGGTGTATAGATTTCATTATGTTTATCATATCTTATAGGTCTATATAAGTGAGTATATACCGTGTTTGTCTTTCTCCTTCTGGGATACTTCACTCAGGATGATCTTTTCTAGATCCCACCATTTGCCTGCAAATTTCATGATTTCCTCCTTTTTGATTGCTGAGTAGTATTCCATTGTGTAAAAATACCACAATTTCTGTACCCATTCCTCCGTTGATGGACATCTGGGTTGTTTCCAGGTTCTGGCTATTACAAATAATGCTGCTATAAACATGGTTGAGCAAATATCCCTTTTGTGTACTTGAGCAAACTTTGGGTATATACCTAGCAGTGGTATAGCTGGATCTTGAGGAAGCACTATTCCTAATTGTCTTAGAAAGCGCCAGATACTTTACAGAAGATTTTCAGTTTCATGAGGTCCCATTTATTGATTGTTGCTCTTAGAGCCTGTGCTGTTGGTGTTCTGTTCAGGAAGTTGTCTCCTGTGCCAATGAGTTCTAGGCTGTTTCCCACTTTTTTTCCAGCTGATTTAGAGTATCTGGTTTTATGTTGAGGTCCTTGATCCACTTGGACTTTAGTTTTGTGCAGGGTGATAAATATGAATCTATTTTCATTTTTCTGCATGTAGACATCCAGTTGGTCCAGCACCATTTGCTGAAGATGCTGTCTTTTTTCCATTGAATGGATTTGGCTTCTTTGTCAAATATTGAGTATTCATAGGTGTGTGGGTTTATTTCTGGGTCTTCTATGCGATTCCATTGATCCTCCTTTCTGTTTCTATGCCAATACCATGCAGTTTTTATTATTGTTGCCCTGTAGTACAGCTTGAGATCGGGAATGGAGATACCTCCAGATGATCTGTTGTTGTACAGGATCATTTTGGAGATTCTGGGTTTTTTGTTTCTCCATATGAAGCTGAGAATCTTTTTTTCAAGGTCTGTAAAGAATTGAGTTTATATTTTGATGGGAATTGCATTGAATCTGTAGATTGCTTTTGGCAGGATGGCCATTTTCACAATGTTAATCCTACCAATCCATGAGCCCGGGAGATCTTTCCATCTTCTGAGATCTTCTTCAATTTCTTTCTTCAAAGACTTGAAGTTTTTCTCAAACAGGTCTTTCACTTGCTTGGTTAGAGTCACACCAAGATACTTTATGTTATTAGTGGCTATTGTGAAGGGTGTTGTTTCCCTAATTTCTTTCTCAGCTTTTTTGTCTTTGGTATACAAGAGGGCTTCTGATTTTTTTGAGTTGATTTTGTATCCTGCCACTTTGCTGAAGGTGTTTATCAGCTGAAGAAGTTCTCTGGTTGAATCTTTGGGTTCGCTCATGTATACTATCATATCATCTGCAAATAGTGACACTTTGACCTCTTCCTTTCCGATTTGTATCCCCTTGATCCCCTTTAGTTGTCTTATTGCTCTGGCTAGGACTTCAAGCAAAAGACACTGTCATCAAAACAGACAGCCTACAGATTGGGAAAGAATCTTCACCAACCCTTTATCTGACAGAGGGCTAATATCAAGTATATATAAAGAACTAAAGAAGCAGAAAAGCAACAAACCAAGTAATCCACTTAAAAAATGGGGAACAGAGCTAAACAGAGAATTCTCGAAAGAGGAACATCGAATGGCAGAGAAACACTTAAAGAAATGTTCAACCTCATTAGCCATTAGGGAAATGCAAATAAAAAAGACCCTGAGATTGCACCTTACACCCATCAGAATGGCCAGGATGAAAACCTCAAGTGATAGCACATGCTGGAGAGGTTTTGGAGAAAAGGGAACCCTCCTCCATTGCTGGTGGGAATGTAAACTGGTTCAACCACTCTGGAAGTCAATCTGGCGCTTTCTCAAACAACTAGGAGTAGTGCTACCTCATGACCCAGCTATACCACTCCTAGGTATATACCCAAAATTTGCTCAAGTACACAACAAGGACATTTGTTCAACCATGTTCGTAGCAGCTTTATTTGTAATAGCCAGAACTTGGAAACAACCCAGATGTCCATCAAAGGAGGAATGGATATAGAAATTGTGGTATTTTTACACAATGGAATACTACTCAGCAATCAAAAAGGAGGAAATCATGAAATTTGCAGGCAAGTGGTGGGATCTAGAAAAGATCTTTGGTTTGGAGTTTCCCTTCTAGTAACTTCTGTAGAGCTGGGTTACTATGTAGATATTGTTTAAATTTGGTTTTGTCTTGGAATATCTTGAATTCTCTATGTTGATTGAAAGTTTTGCTGGGTATAGTAGTCTGGGTTGGAATCTGTGGTCCCTTGAGGACTGTATGATTTCTGTCCAGGCCCTTCTGGCTTTCATAGTTTCTGTTGAGAAATCTGGTGTGATTCTGATAGGTCTACCTTCATGTTACTTGGCCTTTTTCCCTTGCTGCTTTTAGAATTTTTTCTTTGTTTTGTAGGTTCAGTGTTTTGACTATGATGTGAAATGAAGAATTTCTTTTCTGGTCTAGTCTACTTGGTGTTCTGTAGGCCTCTTGTATGTTTATTGTCATCTCCTTTTTTAAGTTGGGAAAGTTTTCTTCTATAATTTTCTTGAAAATATTTTCCGGACCTTTGATCCTGATGTCTTCTTTTTCTTCTACTCCTATTATTCTTAGGTTTTGTCTTTTCATGGTGTCCTTGATTTCTTGGATGTTTTGTGTTTGGAACTTTTCTGGTTTTATTTTTTTCTTTGAGAGACGTGTCAATTTCCGCAAGTGTATCTTCGGCTCCTGAGATTCTTTCTTCCATTTATTGTATTCTGTTGGTGATGCTTACCTTTGTAGTGCCTGATCTTTTCTCTATGTTCTCCAGCTCCTGGTTTTTCTCTATTTGTGTTTTCTTTATTGATTCTAATTCTGTTTTCATGTCTTGCAACATTTCCTTCATCTGTTTGATTGTGGACTCCTGCTTTTCAATGATAGCTTCTATTTTTTTGTCCGTTTCCTCTCTATGTATCACTAATTGTGCCTCTACTTCTTTGGGTATAATTGCCTGTATTTCTATGAGAGCTTTGTTTATTTCTTCTTTATTTGCCTTCATTTGTGTGGACATTTCTTTGAGAGCTTTGTGCATTTCTTCTCTGTTTGCCTCAATTTTCGTGGTCATCTCTCTGAAAGCACGATTTGTTTCCTCTTGGTTAGTCTCGATTTCTTTGGCTATTTCTCTGAGGGCCTTGTTCATTTCATCTCTATGGACCTCTAATAGCTGGAGAAACATAGTTTTGAGGTCGTTTTCTTGTGTATCTAGTGAATTGAAGTGTCCATTGTTTTGTGGGGTTGCTGGCAAGGTCATTATGTCCTGATTTTTGTTGGGAGTGTTCTTACGTCTGCCTCTAGCCATCTGGTTATTTATAATCCTCACTGATTGTTCCTCAAGATTGTAGTTTGGGCTATGATCCTCTCTTTCTGTTTTCTGGACTGTTTTTTCAGGAAGATGAGAGAGGTTCACTGCTTTGGGAGTGTGCACTGTGTTTTCAGTTTTGCCTAAGTAAAGAATGTGACGCTGGCGCTATTTGCGTGCGCTTTTCGCGGGCCCAGTGTGCATTTGCGGATTCTCTGACTATTGCAGTGGCCTGCAAGCCACTATTACGCAGCTCTGACTGAGATCCAGGGATTGTTTGCCTGGATTACCCTGGTGGACCCACAAGGCAGAGGCTTCAATGTTGGGGTCGCTATCCCAAGAATCCCTATGATGCCCACACTAGGGTTGTGGGTGGCAGGGATCTTGTCTGGTTGCTTCTGTGGAGAGGCCCTGGGTCTGGGGCAATCTCTCCCTAGAAGGCTCACTCACTCTCTTGTAGGACCAGTTGGAATGCACAGGGGTTCCCCTTGCTCACTACTCTCTGTTTTGGTCCTGCTGCAGAAGTGCACGGGTAGGCTAACAGTCAGCTCTGTGACACTGTGGCCACAGGACTCGGTGTCCACCTTTCCTGTGTGCTGCCTCTTTGTCCTTTCCCTCTGCCAGGAGGGGTTATGTTGACTGGTCCCTGGGTGGCACGGGAAAGAGTTAGGTTGAGTGTACTCAATCCCAGATCCCGGGCCCAGATCTCTCTGCCAGAAGCAGCCTAGCGGTAGAATCTATGTTTGCTGATCCCAAGAGAGTACCGGGTAGGGTTGAGTGTCCTCAGATCCAGAGCTTGGGTTTTTCTGCTAGAGGCCACTGGTTGTGCTGGAGAGAGGGTGCTGTGTCCTTAGCAGGTTGCCTCTCTGTCCTTCCCCTCTGACCTTCTCCTCTGCCTGGGCAAGCTTATGGAGGTGCTCTCAGAGGAGTGCCAGCAGGGGTTGGGGCTTCTCAGTCAGATCCTGAGCCCTGAGCCGGAGCGTTTCTCTGCCAGGGTTGGGGGGGGGAGCGCCGGTGATAGAACTTGCTGCTAGACCTTACTGCGTTGGACCCAGGATAATCTCAGGACGTGTAGAATGACCACAGTCCCAGATCCCGAGCTGTAGTTTGTTTGCTAGGAGCGGCCGGCAGCACTGGAGTTCCAACACTGTGAAGCCGCTGTGTGCCTCTTTATCCTTCTGCTCTGCTGTGGCAGGGTTATGGCGGCATTTGGGGGAGTGCCTGGGAAACACGATCGATTGCTGTTGTTTTAGGGTCCAGAGTTCAGTCTGCTGGTCGCTACAGGAAGTGTGTTGTCCCGCTTCTCAGACAGGGTGTTCTCCCGGTGCCGCCATCTTGGCCCCTCCCCAGGATGGACTTCTTAAATAAAAAATAACAAAGTGGTGTTTTCCTCTTCTTTATGATGATGGTAATTTACTTTGTCTCATGTCATAGCTGAATTTTAATGGCCCAGGGAAAGTAGTGTAGGTTAAACATATTCTCAGTAATGTTACATAATAACTGAAATAAGTTTTATTTTAAAAGCCCTTACTTGTTATTATTTGTGTTGAAGGCTTGATACCCAATGCAATAGTGCTCAGAGGCAGAGATCAGTGGATCATGAGGGTTCTGATTCCCTTTGTTTGTACCAACCTCTTTTTCTTTCTCTCCTTCCTGGCTATTATTGAGCAGCATCACTCCATCCTGTTCTTCCTGCCATGGTATCACATGTTTCCATGGCCAGAAACCATGAACACCAAGTCATTAAGATTAAATCTATTGAATGGTTTTGGCTTCTTTGTAAAAAAAAAAATCAAGTATGCATAGGTGTGTGGGTTTATTTTTGGTCTTCTTTTCAGTTCCATTGATCCTCCTTTCTGTTTTTATGCCAATACCATGCAGTTTTTATTACTATTGCTCTGTAGTACAGCTTGAGATCGGGGATGGGGATACCTCCAGATGATCTGTTGTTGTACAGGATCGTTTTGGAAATTCTGGGTATTTTGTTTCTCCATATGAAGTTGAGAATCTTTCTTTCAAGGTCTATAAATAGTTGTGTTGGTAATTTGATGGGAATTGCATTGAATCTGTAGATTGTTTTTGGCAGAGTGGCCATTTTCACTATGTTAATTCTACTGATGCATGAGCATGGGAGATCTTTCCATCTTCTGATATCTTCTTCAATTTCTTTCTTCAGAGACTTGAAGTTTTTTTCAAACAGGTCTTTCACTTGCTTGGTTAGAGTCACTCCAAGGTAGTTTATGTTCTTAGTGGCTATTGTGAAGGGTATTGTTTCCCCTTTTTTGTTTCTTTCTTGGCTCTTTTGTCTTTGGTATATAGGAGAGCTTCTGATTTTTTGAGCTGATTTTTTTTATCCAGCCACTTTGCTGAATGTGTTTATCAGCTGAAGGAGTTCTCTGGTTGAATTTTTGGGGTCGCTCATGTGTGCTATCTTATCATCTGTAAATAGTGAAACTTTGACCTCTTCCTTTCGATTTGTATCCTCTTGATCTCTGTTAGATTGCTCTAGCTAGGACTTCAAGTACTAACTTGAAGAGATATGGAAAGAGTAGGCAGCCTTGTCTTGTCCCTGATTGCAGTGGGACTGATTTGAGTTTCTCTCCATTGAGTTTGATGTTGGCTATAGGCTTGCTGTATATTGCCTTTATTATGTTTAGATATGTCTCTTGTATCCCTGATCTGTCTTTAAACATGAATGGGTATTGGATTTTGTCAAATGCTTTTTTGGCATCTAAGGAGATGATAATGATTTTCTCCTTCAGTTTGTTTATGTAGTGGATTACATTGATGGATTTCTGTATATTGAACCACCCTTGCATGCCTGGGATGAAGCCTACTTGCTCATGGTGGAAGATATCTTTTATGAGTTCTTGGATTCTGTTTGCCAGTATTTTTGCATCAATGTTCATAAGAGAGATAGATCTGAAGTTCTCTTTTTTGTTGTCTTTGTGTGATTTAAGTGATCAAGGTGACTGTCGCTTCATAGAATGAGTTTGGTAATGCTCCTTTTGTTTCCACTCTGTGGAATAGTTTGAAGAGAACAGGAGTTAGCTTTTCTTTGAAGGTCTGGTAGAATTCTTCTCTAAAAGCATCTAGCCCTGGACTTTCCCTGATTTCTGTTCCAGTATGCTTGTCATTGGTATTGGTATATAGGAGAGCTATTTATTTGTGTGTGTGTGTGTGTGTGTGTGTGTGTGTGTGTGTGTGTATTTTCCTGAAACTGAGATTTTGGTTGAGTCTTTGGGGTCTGTGATCATCAGACAAGGAAGTCTCCCATAGATTTAAATTCATTTTTCGGTGCTGTTTGGGCAGGTTGAGGCAGTAAAATCTTGCTGGAGGAAGTACAAAACTGGGGACAGGCTTTGAGAAAAAACTCAAACTACTACTAGTGTAGCTTCTCTGCTTTGTGATTTTAGTTGAGAATATGAGCTCCCTGCCTGCTACAGCATAATGCCTTCTAATAGTTAACATTCTTGCTTGCCATGATAAATTATTATTTTTTGGAACTATAAGCCAAAGAAAACTGAGTAGCTTTTATTAATGCCATTTTATGATAACAACAAAAAAGTAGCCAAAATAATGGAGTTCAAATAGAGAATAACTGTTGCTGTGAAGAAACTGACAATGTTTTTCTTCTTCTTCTTCTTCTTCTTCTTCTTCTTCTTCTTCTTCTTCTTCTTCTTCTTCTTCTTCTGGAATGTGAAATGCCTTGGAAATTTGGACTACAAAAGTAGTTGAATGATTTAGGTAGAGCTTAATGGGCCATCCTAATAAGAATCAGAAAGTCAGTTGTGATGAGAGCAGTGGAATCATTCTAGAGGACAACAATATTAGCAATGAGGTTTGAAGCCATTCTTATTATTTTGGCAAAGAATCTGGCTGCTTTCTTCCCATATCCTAAGAACTTGACTTAGGATAAATTAAAAAACATTTATCTAATTTCTTTGAGTGGCTGCACTTTCAAGGGAACATAATATTGAGTTTGTGGCTTGCTTCCTACTGATAATGCAGGTTTACTATTGATGACACAATCAAGTAAGGCAAAGAGAAAGTTTTAAAATATACAATTTGGAGGGAAAATGAGCACTGTGAAACAAATAATGTACTAGAAGAAAGGCTGTAATTGTGAAGGAGATTATCACTGTTATGAAAAGGGTTTCTATGCATGCTCATGAAGAGGACAGTGACTTCAGGGCAAGATTCCACACACCTAAGCTTCAAACTTGTGAAATAAAGCCTAAGATTTCAGTTTTGGAAGGCAACTGTAATCAAAAGCTGGCATTAACGTAGTTCAAAGAGTTCATCTGAAGTTGGCATCTGGGCTTGGTAGTATCATCACATAGTACTGGCTTGAGAGGCATGAAACATGCAAACATGAAAGGGTTTTGGAATCTTCCCTTGTAGTTTTAGAGATTAACTGGGGCCAAATCATGGTGCAAGAGAGTCCTTTCATAAAACTATGAAAGGTTAGGAAGCCTGAGAAGCCTCATTTGCAATGGAGACCTAAAGATGTTGGAGATGCCATGAGACATACGCTAAGAAAATTTACATATAAGAGGTAGAACCAGCCTGAAATAGATAGATAGATGATAGATAGATAGATAGATAGATAGATAGATAGATAGATAGATAGATGATAGATAGATATAAGCCAGCAAGCTGTTGGGAAAGAGCCACCTAAGCCCTTTGAGACAAGACACAGAGCTCCAGAATTTGATGTTTGCCCTACTGTATTTTGGTCTTGGCTTTTGTCAGTACTTTTTTAATACATATTCTGTGGCAATATATGTTGTAAGAATCTAATTTTGGTTTTGATTTTACAGGTGATTATAATTAACAGATTGTCCTGTGTCTCAGAAGAGACACTGGACTTTGAAACAGCATTCATACTGTGAAAACTTCAGTAAATATTAAAATTAGACTAAATTAAAATTTCAGTTTAATAGTATCATAAACCTAGAGGTCAGAGGGTGGAATACTGGGTTTTGTTTGTTTGTTTGCTTGGTTTTTGATAAGACATGCCCCCTTGCCTTAGGTAGTTTAATACTTTATTAAACTGCTGTTGGAGGAGGTTTAAATAATAAATTGATGCAGAAACAACATTAGGGAAAGACTTTAAGGTGGAAAAAAGACTCACATCACTACCAGTTTGGTATCTTTGCTTCAGACTTGTAAAGGAGGATGTGAACACTGAGCTTTTTACTTAAATACTCGTACCTCCCATTTTTAAGTTTTACTTATCATAACGAAATCACATGCCTCTGGAAATACAAATCAAAACAATCTACTTCTTCCATAAGTTTCTTTGGGTGGAAATTTTATCACAGCAAGAAAAAAGTAACTGATACAGAATCCCTTTTGTCTACATTAGCAAATGGGTGCTTTTTTTTTCTTTTCCTATTTATACTTCTCTTATCTTCTTTTCTTGTCTTATTCAAGCTAAGATTTCAAACACTATATTAAATACAAGTTTATAGAGTGAACACTTTTATCTTGTGTCTGATCTTAATAGAAATGCTCTTTTTCTCCACAGTAACATATGTAATTAACATGAACAGACAAAAATCTAAACAGAATAGAAGAGAGGACCTAGTTATAAGTCCACAGAACTATAGCTACTTGATTTTTGATAAAGATATCAAAACTATTTTAGTAGTTATTTACTACTAGTCATGAAGTAGTTTACATGGAAATGACTTCCATAGAATTAATACATAGAGCCACAATTGGACAATGAGAAGAGCAGTGAACTTGTAACACTGAGTCCTAAATAGATGGAGTTTGATGAAATTCCTTCACACAAAAAACTATGTAGAAGAGGAGGAAGAAAAAAAATATAAGAACCGGAGGGGATAGTTGAACACAAAGGAAACTGTTTCTTCCAGATACAACAAAACTGGTGCACACATGAACTCACATAGACTGTGCCAGACTGTATGTCTAAGTCAAAGGAGGCAAGTGGATTGACTCTTATCTTAATCAATAAATTATCTCCAACTGATATCCACTTGCAAAGAAAAAATTGTTTTTTTCCTATTCATTCTTGCTGAGTGTTCAAGCTACATTTAAGCTATACCAATGCCCTGAAGTGGATGTTCATTTGTTTTGTATTTTATTGCTTTGAGAGCATCTTACCTTTATGGTCTTTTACTTGTATATTATGATTTCCAATTTTGTGTTTTTATAGCTTTTGTTTGTATCTGCATTTCTGCCTCTGCATGTATATGTATTTCGTATGCTTTTTATTTGTTTTTCTTTGTTTTATTTTATTTTGCCTTTCATATTTTTCTGTATGTTTTCTAAAGAAAGACAGAAAAAAGTCATGGAGCTGAAAGGCAGGGAGGAGGGTAGGATTTAAAAGAACATTAAATAAGGAAATTATAATCAAAATCTATTATATGAAAAATATTTTCAATAAAAACAAGAAAGAGACTCAAAAGCTCATATATTTGAATGTTTTTGAATACTTGATACCATCTTGGTGGAACACTTTGTAAAGAATCAGAGGTCTTGCCTTGTTAGAGGAGGTCTGTCACTGAGAGAGAAACTTGTTTCAAAAGCCCATGCCATTCCGTGTTAGCTCTCTTTGTCTTCAACTTGTTGATCAAATGTGAGCTCTCAGGTACTACACCAGCAGCAGGTCTCCCTGACTGCTGTCATGTTCCTCACCAGGAAGATCATGGACTTTGTATACTTAATCTGTAAGTCCAAAGTAAACATCTTCTTTCGTAGATTGCCTTGATCATGGTGTTTTATCACATCAATAGAAACCTTAACTATGACAAATATACACCAGAACAAAGAGATTTTCTTCAACAAATGGTGCTGGGAAATCTTGATGTCAACATGCCCAAAAATAAAATTAAACTGTGTTCTCTATCCTGAACAAACCTGAACTCCAAGGAGATCAAAATTTCAACTTATGACCGGATATCCTGAAACTATCAAAAGAAAGAGTCAAAACTTACAGGAAGAATTAGTACTTTCTGAATATGACTGGAGAGTCATGGGAAATATGACCAATGATGAAAAAAAATGAGATCTTATCTGCCAGGCAAAACGCAAAAATGGCATGGTATTTATGTGGGTAATCATTAAGTTTTTGATTGTATTTGAGGCCTGATTCTCTGACAGTAGCTAATGCTTGGTGCTGTGAACTTGGACAAAAATTCTTGTCTAAGGAGGGAGATTAGAGATCATAAGCATTGCTATTTTTCTAAATGGTCATATTATCAAATTATCTTCTAAATACTGATTTCTAAAATCATGGCCCTGCAAATGGAATAGACATAGGAAGCAGGAGAAAACAGGGAACAGGACAGGAGCCTACCAGAAAGGGCCTCTGAAAGACTCTACCCAGCAGGGTATCAAAGCAGATGCTGAGACTCAGAGCCAAACTTTGGGAAGAATGCAGACAATCTTATGAAAGAATGGGGAGATTGAAAGACCTGGAGGGGAAAGGAGCTCCACAGGGAGACCAACAGAACCAAAAACAAAAACAAAAAACTGGGCCCAGGAGTCTTTTCTGAGACTGATACTCCAACCAAGGACCATTCATGGAAATAATCTAGAACCTCTGCACAGATGTAGACCATGACAGATAAGTCTCCAAGTGGATTCCCTAGTAGAGGGGACCAGGGACACAATGAAAACAGTGCTAAAAGGAAAGTTCATAGCACTAAGTGCCTTCAGAAAGAAGTTTCAGGCATCTCATACAAGCAACTTAACAGCACACATAAAAGCCCTACAAGGGGAAAAAAGGAGGCAAACACACCCAAAAGGAGTCGAAGATTGGAAATAACCAAACTCAGAGCTGAACTCAACAAATTAGAAACAATGAAAACAATTCAAAAACTCAATGAAACCAAGAATTAGTTCTTTGAGAAAAATCAACAATATAGACAAATCCTTAGCCAAACTAACTAAAAGGCAGAGAGAAAATATCCAAATCAGCAAGATCAGAAAGGAAAAGGGGGATATAACAACAGCCAATGAAGAACTACAAAGAATCATAAGATCCTACTTCAAAAGTATACATGCCAGAAAATTTGAAAATATAAAGGAAATGGACAATTTTCTTGATAGATTCCATTAACCAAAGCTAGATCAAAATCATGTAAATAGATTAATTAGTCCTATATTCCCCAAAGGAAATAGAAGCAATCATCAAATATCTTCCCCCCCCCAAAAAAAAAAAAAAAGCCCAGGGCCAGATGGTTTCAGAACAAAATTCTGCTAGATTTTCCAAGAATTGCTAACTCTAATACTCTTCAAACCATTCTACAAAATAGAAACAGAAGGAACATTACCAAACTTTTTCTATGAAGCTACATTCACCTTGATACCTTAACCACACAAAGACGCAACAAAAAAAGAGAACTTTAGACCTATCACTCTTATGAACATTGATGCAAAAATACTCAATAAAACACTTGCAAAATGAATCCAAGAACTCATAAAAGATGTCATCCACCATGACCAAGTAGGCTTCATCCCAGGCATGGAGGGGTGGTTCAGTGTGCTGAAATATATCAATGTCATCTACCACATAAACAAACAGAGGTAAAAAAAAAAACCCACATAATCATCTCCTTAGATGCTGAAAAGACATTTGACAAAATCCAACACCCATTCATGTTTCAAGTCTTGGACAGATCAGGGATAAAAAGACACATGCCTAAACATAGTAGTAAAGGCAATATACAGCAAGCCTTAGCCAATATTAAACTCAATGGAAAGAAATGCCATTGAACTCAGGGATAAGGCAAGGATGTCCACTCTCTCCATATCTCTTCAACATAGTACCTGAAATCCTAGCTAGAGCAATAAGACAACTAAAGGAGATTAAAAAAAAAAAAAACCCTGTGTCGGTGTTTTATTCTGAGACTGATACTCCAACCAAAGACTGCGCATGGAGAAAACCTAGAGCCCCTGCACAGATGTAGCCCATGTCAGCACAATCTCCAAATGATTTCCCTAGTAAGGGGAACAGGGACTGTCTCTGACATGATCTCAGTAGCTGGCTCTTTGATCACCTCCCCCTGACAGGGAAGCAACCTTACCAGGCCACAGAGGAAGACAATGCAGTCAGTCCTGATGAGTCCTGATAGGCTGGGGTCAGAGGGAAAGGGAGGAGGACCTCCCCTATCAGTGGATTTGAAGAGGGGCATGGGAGGAAATGAGTGAGGGAGGGTAGGATTGGGAGTGAAAGATGGAGTGGGCTACAGCTGGGATACAAAGTGAATAAACTGTAATTAATTAAAAAATAAATATTTTAAAAAGATATAGGAATACCAAATGTATATAACAAGTGAGCTGTTACTCCATTATATCCATAAAATATAAATAAATAAATAAATAAACCAAGGGTGGAGGGAAGGAGATCAAGGGAAGACAGGTTGGAAAAGGAGTAGTCAATTATCGCTATTAGCATATGATGAGACAATATACACATGTGACTCCGAAAATTCTACCAGAGAACTCCTGCTGCTGATAAACACCTTCTGAAAAATGGCTGCATATAAAATTAGTTAAAAAAATCAGTAGCCCTCTTGTATACAAAAGATAAGATGGCTGAGAAAGAAATTAGAGCAATAACACTGTTCACAATAACTACAATTAACAAAAAGTAACTTGGTGTGACCCTAACTAAGCAAGTGAAAGACTTGTTTGAAAAGAACTGCAAGTCTCTGAAGAAAGAAATCAAAGATTATATCAGGAGGTGGAAATATCTTCCATGCTCGTGGATCAGTAGCTTTA
Source organism: Psammomys obesus (assembly GCF_907164565.1). Classification (NCBI taxonomy): domain Eukaryota; kingdom Metazoa; phylum Chordata; class Mammalia; order Rodentia; family Muridae; genus Psammomys; species Psammomys obesus. The sequence goes on from NW_026596069.1 coordinate 27,373,132, forward strand.
ACATAGTGAAAATGGCCATCCTGCCAAAAGCAATCTACAGAGTCAATGCAATTTCCATCAAAGTACCATCATAGTTCTTTACAGATCTTGAAAAAAAAGCAAAATCCCAGAATTGCTAAAAGAATCCTGTACAATAATGAGCTTCTGGAGGTATCTCCATTCCTGATCTCAGGCTCTACTACTGAGTAACAGTAATAAAAACTGCATGGTACTGGCATAAAAACAGAATGGTGGATCAATGGAATCAAATAGAAGACCCAGAAATAAACCCACGCTCTGAAGGAAGCTTAATTTTTGACAAAGGAGCCAAAACCATACTATGGAAAAAAAAGATAGCATCTTCAACAAATAGTGCTGGTCTAACCGGATGTCTACATGTAGAAAAATGCAAATAGAGCCTTACTTATCACTCTGCACAAAACATAAATCCAAGTGGATCAAAGACCTCTACATGAAACCAGACACACTCAACCTGCTAGAAGAAAAAGTGGGAAAGAGCCTTGAACTCATCGGCACAGGAGGCAACTTGCTGAACAGAATACCAACAGCGCAGGCTCTGAGACCAACAATCAATAAATGAGATCTTATGAAACTGAAAAGCCTCTGTAAAGCAAAGGATACTGTCATCAGAACAAAACAACAGCCTACATATTGGGAAAGGCTTTTCACCAACCCAATATCTGATAGAGGGTTAATATCCAGAATATATAAAAAACTCAAGAAATTAAACAGCAAGAAATCATGTAATCCAATTAAAAAATGGGGTACAGAGCTAAAAAGAGAATTCTCAATAGAGGAATATTGAATGGCAGAGAAACACGTAAAAATTCTCAATGTCTATCTTTATTCATCAGGAATATGCAAATCAAAATGACCCTGAGATTTTACCTTATACCCAACAGAACAGCTAAGATAAAAAACTCAATTGACAACACATGCTGGAGAGAATGTGGAGAAAGGGGAACCCTTTCCTTCATTGCTGGTGGGAATGTAAACTTGTACAACCACTTTGAAAATCAATCTGGCACTTTCTCAGACAATTAGGAGTAGTGCTTCCTCAAGATTCAGCTGTACCACTTACTCCTAGGCATGTGTCCAAAATATGCTCAGGTATACAATAAGGATATTTGCTCAACCATGTTTGTAGCAGCTTTATTTGTAATCTCCAGAATCTGGAAACAATCCAGTTGTCCCTCAACAGAGGAATGGATACAGAAATTGTGGTACTTTTACACAATGGAATACTACTCAGCAATTAAAAACAAGGAAATCATGAAATTTGCACGCAAATAGTAGGAACTAGATCAGATCATCCGGAGTGAGGTGACTCAGAAGTAGAAAGACACACATGGATATTACTCATATAATATAGGATAAACATATTAAAATCTATACTGCTAAAGAAGCTAAACAAGAAGGAGCACCCTAGAGAAATTGCTCAATCCTCACTCAGAAAGCAAATGTGATAGACATAGGAAGCAGTAGAAAACTGTTAACTGGACAGGAGCCTACCACAGAGGGCCTCTGAAAGTCTTTACCCAGTAGGGTATCGAAACAGATGCTGATACTCATAGCCAAACTTTTAGTGCAGGTAATCATATGAAAGAAGGGGGAGATAGAAAGACCTGGAGCGGACAGGAGCTCCACAAGACCTACAGAATCAAAAACTCTGGGCCCATGAGTCTATGCAAAGATCGATACTCCAACCAAGCACCATGCATTGAGAATCAAGACCTCTTGCTCAGATGTAGCCCATGGCAGCTCAGTCTCCAATTGGTGTCCTAGTAAGGGGAACAGGAGTTGTCTCTGACATTAACTCAGTGGCTGGCTCTTTGATCACCTCCCCCTGGGGGGAGTGCAGCTGTATCAGGTCATAGAAGAAGATAATGCAACCAGTCCTGATGAGACCTGATAGGCTAGGGTCTGATGGAAGAGGAGGAGGACCTCCCCTATCGGGGGACTGGAGGAGGATCATGGGAGGGAGGAGATGAGGGAGGAGGCTAAAGCTTGGATACAATGGGAATCTGTTGTAAGAATAAAAATAAGTAAATAAATAAAATATTAAAAAAGAAAAAGGCAAACAAATATAGTAATGTCAGGGAGTGTTTGAGGGTGGTGAGTAGCACTAGCTGACCTGATGCTCTAGAGCTGGGCCAGTGACTGAGATGACAATTTCCTTATAATTGCTTTTGCCCTCCAGTTTCCTGATATGATTTAATAAAAATTATTAATGAGTGGATATGCACCTTTGACTTTAGAGATGGCCAATTATTTTTTATATAAAAGTTTAGATTTGTGATTCTTGTAAAATTTTTATAAGATTAACTTTTAAGATAATTGATTCTTTCTTTGTAACCCCAAATTAAAACCTGCCAGTAAGAAAAAAAAAAAGCTGTTTGCTCACCTTTTAATTTATAACAAGTTGCTTATTTATAGATGTATGTGGGTTCTTGGAGAGAATTTGCTTTTCATATTTTGTTTTTTACCATATTCTGTAAAACATTAGATCATGTGAGGGTATTGGGGAATATCTTTTTCTTATGTATACGCATTGTAATCGTTTACTTAAAGAAAAAATAGAATGTAACAACATCGTGATTTTTTTGGGGGGGGATATAAAAGCTGTGGGAAAAAGAGTAAAAGTGTGATTTGGAATTTGATCTTTGGAGTTTGTTCCATCCATCATGGTACACATATATGTTTGTATATAAGGTGCTTTGGAACTTGCTCTTTAGTGCTTTGTTTGGTAGATTCACCAATATATATGTATGTGTGTAAGATTGGGTTGGATTCCATTTCCATCTACCCAATGTGAATGTGTATGTATGTATGCACATATGTTTGGATGTATGCATGTGTGTATTTATTTGTGTATGTATGTATGCATGTGTGTATATATGTGTATGTATAAAGTAAAAGAAGCCTGTAAGAGAAGCTAAATGAAGAGAAGTTAAATAATATAAGCTTGTTGGAACCTACCTGCTGGAGTCTGTCTTACTTCATCATCAAGTGTAAGTGTAAGTGCTCATTTGTGTGTGTGTGTGTGTGTGTGTGTGCGTGTGTGTGTGTGTGTGCTTATGTGTGTGTGTTCTTTTTCTCTCCTTTTTTTTCTTGTTTAGATGCTTTACCACTATCAGTGGAAAGCCAGCATTAGAGCCAATAACCCTAATAGATGTAAGCCAATGCCAGGAAGATACTGTCATTGGTCTACACCAGCAGCTTAATTCTAGGCTCCCGGATTGTCACTATCAGTGGAAATCACTGTGGTAACTATCATTCTGGCCTGAAATTTGCCCTTAGTAAAAGTCTGTTTGTTTACCAGCCAACAGCCAGATCTATGCCCTGCCTCTATTTCTCCAGTTGAATATCAAAGCTATTCTTTGATAGTGTGTGATCCAGGAAGTGAAAAGAATGTAACTGTGTTAGGATATGGATGAATGTTTTGGAATGCTGCTTTGTTTACATGGCACATCTTTTGCATTCCTGTATTCAAAATATCTATGATTATCTGCACAAGAATTGCAGTCATTGATGCTGGGTGGAGAGTAATTGTTGAGGGGTGGAGCTGCTTAGACATCATCTGCTAGTGGATGTTCCAACTCTGATAATAAATATAGACTCACTAAGTGGACCCACTTCATTAAAAAATTAAAAAGATGATGTAAAAATGAGAAAGGAATATATCTGAGAATGTGGTCATGGAGAAGTTGGAAAATAAAAATAGGTAATGGATATGATCAGAATATATTGTACACATATATGAATTTTCTAGAAAAATAACATTATAAAAAAGTTATTCACATTCCTTGTTAAAATACAGCTCATAGCTGGGTGGTGGTGTGTGCTTTTAATCCCAGCACTTCAGAGTCAGCAGCAAGTGGATCTCTGAGTTTGAAGTCAACCTGGTCTACACAGTAAATTCCAGGACAGCCACAACTACACAGAAAAACCCTGTCTCCAAAAAGAAAGCAAACAATACAAAACAACAACAACAAACAAGAAATACAAACAAAACCAAAACCAAAATAAAAATAAAAACAAAAGCAAACAAAAAACAACAACAAAAGGAATAGGTCATGAGGCCTCAACCTTAGACAAAGGACTACAGGTAACTAAGGAGTTCTGAGACTATGAGCAACAGTCTTTCCACAGGGAAATCATAGCAATTGGTTTTCCAATAACAAATGCTCAGCCTTGAAAACAAACATAAAAGTGAAAGTATATGGACTGTATAGAATACATATGAAAAATACATAAATATGTGCATGTATGTATGTATAAACATGTAACAAAAGAGAAAACAAAGTCATGAGAAAAAAATGCTGCCACAGATATGAATAGTCTTCACCCCTCATCAAAGAAACTTCTTTGGACAACATACAAAACATTACTACAGAAAAGCACAACCAATCAAAACACAGACTTGTAAATTCATCTACAAATAATTGCCTACACCTAAGGCTCAGTGCATGAAAAGACTGTAAAATCCATAGGATCAGGGAGTTGTGTTTCCTAACAAAGTTATAAGCTATACCCATAAAGTCTATACCCACAATATAACTGCCCAAATAGACATTGAACAAGGATGTCACCAATGAACATAGCAAACTGGATGAGGAAAAATGCATGAGCTCCCCAATGTTACAAAAAGAATTACAGGAAACTGACAAAATCTGGGAACAGGAGACTTGTCCTTCCCCAGAGAAGAGCACAACAATTGGTTTTTCAGTGAAAAATGGTCAGCCCAGAGAAGATAGATTGAAGTAACGTTTCACAGACTTGATCAGGTTTTTGTTTTTTTTTGGGGGGGAGATATATATCTCATATACAAATATATTATATGTAACAAATATAAATATGTAAAATAAAATAGAAATATATAGATAAAAATATTTTTATATATAAGTATATATTTACATGCATATATATGCATATAATAATAATTAATGAAAAAAAAGAGACCATGAATTTAAAGGAGAGTGGGAAGGAGTATATGGTATAGGGGTTTGGAAGGCAGAAAGGGAATGAAGAAATGTAACTATAATTTCAAAAATACAAATAAAAATAAATAAAAAGAAAAGAAAAAGTACTGGAACTTATTATTTTTTTTTAAGTATGAGAAGAGAAAAAAAAAGGTCACCAAGATCTAGCGACAGATTTTGGTTTTGATGCCTGATTCTATTCTTAGGAGTGAATGTTGAGAGTCTCTGCAATGACTGTTATGTGAATGATTTCAATATTGGACCTTTACATGTCATTTTAAAAATTCAGCATTGTTTGCACATCATTGTAACTTTTCTTTGTGTTTATTTTATAACGTAATTTGATGTCTAATTTGACTTCTAAAAATGTTGCTCTTTGCTGTATTTTTAAGACCAAAATGAATATACTTATAATTCTAATTTCTAATATTACTGAATTATATGCAATATGAAATGTTCTGCTCTAAGACTAGAAATTAGAAATCAGATTTTTAAAAATAAAATTGAAAAATACATATTTTGTGTATTCTGATTTTCTCTATTTTGTTGACTTATATTACATTTGTTTATCTGACATTGGAAAAGATTGGTCATGAAAACAAGAAATAAAATAATTAGGTTTGCATACTTTCCACAGATAACAAAAAAATCCCTGAGGATATTGTCAGTGTTTGCTTTATTTGCTCATTGTTTGAGTTATTCGCATAATATATATATTCTGAGAATATGTAGACTTGACAACAATAAAATAATTTTATTATTTCTATTTGATGCATGTTGTTTTAATGATTTTTTTCTAAAAAAAAAAATAAAAGCTTTCCAAATAATAAAAGGAAGTTGTTTAGTGAATGTATCTATGTAAGAAAAAGTAATACATATTTAGACTTTCCTTAAGGCTTTAGAATTAAGCCAAATGACTTGTTAAACAATTAAGATAAATATTCCTTATCTTTGTTTTATTACTACAACAATAATATTTATAACTCTTATAGTTCAGACTGATTGCACACTTACTGTACTACTTAAACTTCATTTCAGTTTGTGAGATAGGTACTGCTGTGATGGAGGAAGAAACTGGGATTCTGGGAAACTGAGCTCCCAAGTTACATAGAATTTCTATGAACACCTAAGAATTTGTCTGATTCTCATATATGAAATTTGTGCAGTTCACCAGTAATTTACTTTATGAGCATAAAAAACTTCAAAATATTAAGAATTAAGAACAACTTCACAGATTTTAAATAAATGATGAAACCCATCATTTTCTTTTTCATTTGCAAACAAAGGCTAAAATTAAGACATGTATTTAGCTTCTTTTAAGAAATCTTAACTTTTTTTTAGTAAATACATAATTTCTTTCTGAATACTTCTGTGTTGACTGTTACCATGGTGATGGAAATGGATAAACATCATTAAATTGAGACAAAGAGAAGAGACTGTTTTCTGTAAGACAGAGGCTCCACTCTAGACCAGGGAACAAAGAAGCTCCATATCAGCTCAAAGTAATATTCCTGGTTTGCTCTCTCTTCCTTCCCCAGAGGTCATAGGGTGTAGAAGTGTCTTTGTAAGGTCCAGTCATCTGGAATGATGATCTTAGGTATTCCTCTACAGGCTTATCTGTAGATGTTACCGGCTACACAGAGCACAATAATTTTGCCTGCTGCCTGCCCCATTGTGTGAGAATCATAAAGAATGCATGTGTTTGATTACAAAGAAAGGATGCCTCATTTGAGTATGCACATATTCATGTCCAGGTACAATTCTACCACAATTATAAGCCTCGGGCAAAATGAAAATTTCTCTAGCACATTCTTGCATAAATATTTTGAATAAAGACATTCTGTTTTTCATATAAGTAAAAACAAGTAAATTAAGACCTATTCCTACACACTTAAGATAATCACATCTTTAGGAGGAATACAAAAATGGTCTTTGATTATGATATTAATTATTTACTTAAGTCCTTTGAGCTTAGTTACATTTCAAAGAAAATCTAGAAGAAGTTTTATTAATAATTTTGAAAGATCAGTTCTATTTAGAGTACTGTTTTTCTCAGTAAAATTATATGTTTCATTTTTTATTATGTGCACGTATATTTAGTGTGTGTGAGTGCATGTGTGCATGTGTGTGTGTGTGTGTGTGTGTGTGTGTAGGTAAGGGGACAACTTGCAGGAATGAAATTGCTCTTTTTACTGTGTGGGCTCTGAGTATCTAACTCAAGCTTGTAGTCAAGTGCTTTTGCCTCCACAGGCATCTCTCTGGGCCTGTTTTTATTTTTGAGACTTTTTCTATATCTGTGTTATCTGAAAATATAAAGAAAGAACAGAAAATGTGTAGGTAAGATAGGAGGAAAGTAAGGAGAAGAAGAGCAGAGGCAATAAGAGGGAGAGAGGAACGGGAGGGTGAAGAGAAATAAAGACAGAAGGAAAAAAGAGAAACAAAAAAGGTGATGTACAGTTAGAAAAGAATTTGTGATAGCAATACTTGACATAATTAAGAAACTGTTTTGGATGACGTATGAATAAATAACGCAGTATGGGTAAAGCAACCAGGTAAGACACAAATACAAAAAAAAACTAAGGCTGAATTATGAGATGTTACAGGAAAAATGTTGTGACTAATTAATAAGCAAGTCCTAGGTGTTTTCATGGAAATGTGAAGGAAAGTATTAGCAGAAACTTTTAAATAAAAATGAAAATTATAAAATAAAAATCTATTAGTTGAGTGGTAAAGAACTTATAAAAATCATAAATATAAAGACTGAGAGCTGAGTGCTGACTTTATAAATCAACTGAGCAGAGTATCTAATTTCTATCATTTTTTAAAGTATATAGTAAGGTAAATGGGGAAAATTTTAAAATAATTCTAAAACTTACTATTACAAGTAGCTATTTTGATCAGCAATTACATTTAAAATACCATTGAACGTTCACTCAAAAGGTGTTCAATTATGATTAAATGGGTTTTAATGTAGTCTTAACACCTTTGCTCAAGTATTCTTCCAATGAACTATCTCCCTAGTAAAATATCATATGTGGAAAACATTGGTCTACTAATTTTTATTACCATTCTTTCAATAATGTTAAACTTTTAAGTATCACCTACATAAAAGTCACCACACTGTAAATCTATGTATTACTTCTTGATATATTTTCTGTTTTCCCATTCTGTTAAATACACTGTAGAGGAATCTAGCAACAGGGTTTCAGTGAATCACATCCAAAGGTCTATGTGATCTGGCTAGACTGCAGACACACCCTTAGTACAAACCGTTAGTTCCAAACAATGAAGGTAAATTTATTTTATAGAGGAAGAAGCCATGTTTGAAAATCATGTTTAATTGAGACATAGACAAAGGGTCGAATCAGAGAAAGATTTGACAGAATAAATCAGAGATAGGATATGCCCAAATATAATTTTAAAAAGTACAGGAAACAAAGGCTACTTACAAGCAGTTCAGGGAGCGATGGGGAGTTTTTATTGAGATTTTTTTAACTGAGAGTTACATGTTTTTATTTTATTTTATTGGTGTTTTGCCAATTTAGTATGGCTTTTATTTTCTGTTTTTATGGGTTGTGTTTGTATGTGTAAGTTCTGTGCTTTTTCTTTTTTTTATAAGTTGACTGTTTTCTAAACAGATGAAGAAAGAAGGCATGGAGTTGATGGTTGGAGAAATGGGGAGGGTCTGGGAGGTACAGGAAAAAGGGACAAGAAAACTATGACCTGAATACATTGTATGAAAAAATTTTAATAAAAGTGAAAAAATAGGGGCGGGGCAAATGGCGGCGCCAGGAGCACTCTCATTCTGAGCAGCAGCAGCAGGATTGGCACAGTGACCAGCAATCAGAACTCGCAGCCAAAAAACACAGTCATTGTGTTTCCCAGGTGAGAGGATACCCCAGGGTGGGGGATTCAATCAGCTTTTAACTCACCCGGCTAAACCACAGAAGAGATCCCGGTTCCGCCAGATGCTTGGCTGCCAGCCGCCAGCACCAGCCCCAGCCCAGGGCCACAAGCCAGTGTCTCTGGTCACTGTCCCATACTGAACCGTGCACACCACACTATCAGAGACTGGAATTTTCAGTCGAGCAATAACCCCACAGTACAGGAAACGTTTGGGACCGAACTTAGGTCACCCAGACATCCCCTGGAAAAGACTCGGGTTCCACGGGTGCCCCAGGAGCCAGCCCAGAGCCAGAGCAAGGGACCCAGGCTCCAGCACAGAGCCCTGCCCACGCGCTTGATTCGCCACCTGAGATAGAACTGTGGGCACCAGGGCACCAGCAAATGAGTTTCACTGTCTGGTGCAAACACACAGAGAGGGAAACGGCTGGTCTGATCTCAGAACACTCAGCTGACACCCCCACCCCAAAAAGGTCTCAGGAAAATTACCCAGTTTAGGCAGACACCCAGGCTCTCAAAGGCCGGAAAGGCAGATACAGGCAGTTTCTGCGCGCCAGACAGCTGGAGGAGACTGAGCCGCCATCACTCAGCTGTGCTCCAGACATAGGCAGTTTCTGCGGCCAGCCAGCTGGCAGAGACTGAGCAGAGCGCACCAGGGCAAAAAAAGAGACTGGGAGTCCCAGTCTCCAGAGAATCCACAGGGAAGGAAGGAAACTGCACTGACTTAAATCACCCAATCCTTCCCTGGAAAAAGCTAGCAGACCGGCGGGGCCAAGCTGCCATCACTCAGCTGTGCTCCAGACACAGGCACAAACAGTTGCTGCGCTCCAGATGTCCAACTGGGTCACAGCAGCTGATCATTAAATTTACAGCAAGAAACCCAGAAACAGGGCAACTGTCCTCAGGACGTCCCTGGGTGAGAGGAGAACCCTCTCAACTAACAAAGACCACAGTTATCACTCAAGTCTCTATCCCTGAGGTGAGCAGCAGCAACTCCTGAAAAAAACGCCAGCCATCCAGGGACTATACCCAAAAAGCTGAGAAGACATCCTTCAGGAAAAACCAGCTTTCTGCCAAGGGGATTCTCTCCACCACAGGATCCCCAGGAACCACCAGAAGATAACCCCAAACACCTAAGATAGCACGATGGGTAGAGGCCAGCATAAAAGCTCAAGCAACAAAAGACAGAACAATATGGCATCTCCAGAACCCAGGGGCAAGTAGTCCTGGACACCCCAGCATAACTGAAATCAAAGAAGATGACCTAACAACTATGCTCATGAAGATGACAACAGAGGAAACAAATAAGATACGTAAAGACCTAGAGGAAGATAAACTCAAACAGAATATTGCCATCCGTAAAGAAACAGAGGAAGCTGCAGCCAAACAGTTTATGGCCTTTAGAAAGGAAACGCTTAAAGCACTGAATGAAATAAAAGAAACAGAGATGAAGGAACTAAAAGAAAAACAGGAAAATACAATCAGACAGGTGAAGGAAGTAAACAAAAAAAATCAAGACCTGAAGATAGAATTGGAAAAATTAAGGAAAACACAAATGCAGGAAATAATGGAGAGGAAGAATCTAGGGAAGAAAACAGGAACTAATGAGGTAAGCATAACCAACAGACTACAAGAGATGGAAGAACAAATCTCAGGTGCAGAAGATACAATGGAAGAAATCGATGTACCTGTCAGAGAAAATGTTAAATCCAAAAAATTCCTGACACAGACCGTCCAAGAAATCCAAGACAATATGAAAAGACAAAACCTAGGAATAATGGGTATAGAGGAAAAAGAAGACTCCCTTCTCCAAGGCCCAGAAAATATTTTCAACAAAATCATTGAAGAAAATTTCCCCAAGTTAAAGGAGAGGCCAATAAGAAAATACAAGAGGCCTACAGAACACCCAACAAATTTGACCAGAAAAGAAAATCCTCCCACCACATAAAAATCAAAACAGTAAGTAGACAGAACAAAGAAAAAATACTAAAAGCTGCAAGGGAAAAAGGCCAAGTAACATATAACGGCAAACACATTAGAATCACACCTGACTTTTCAACAGAGACTATGAAAGCCAGCAGGGCCTGGACAGATATCATGCAGACCTAAGAGAACACAGATGTCAGCCCAGGCTATTATACCCTGCAAAACTCTCAGTCCTCATAGACGGAGAAAACAAGATATTCAATGACAAAAATAAATTTCAACAATACCTACACACAAATCCAGCATTACAGAAGACACTGGAAGGGAAAATACAACCCAAGAAAATTAGCTTCTTTCAAGAAAACACAGGAAATAATTAACCTTACTACAGTAAAACAAAAAGCAACCAAGCACACAACCTGATGACCACAGCCAACATCAAAATCAAGGGATCCAACAGCCACTGGTCATTAATCTCTCTCAACATCACTGGACTCAACTCTCCAATAAAAAGACACAGATTAACAGAATGGATATGTAAACAAAACCCAGCAAATCTGTTGCATACAAGAAACACACCTAAGACACAAAGATAGACATTACCTGAGGGTAAAGGGTTGGAAGACGACTTTCCAAACAAACTGACCCAAAAAGCAATCAGGAGTAGCCATTCTAGTATCTGATAAAATAGACTTTCAACCAACATTAATAAAAGGAGATGGGGAAGGACACTTCATACACATCAAGGGAATATTCCACCAGGAAGACATCACAATCCTGAACATCTATGCCCCAAATACAAGAGCACCCATATTTGTTAAAAAACATTGATAAAATTTAAACCACATATAGATCCCCACACATTAATAGTGGGAGACTTCAACACCCCACTCTCAACAAAGGACAGGTCAACTAAACAGAAATTAAACAAAGAAACAATGTCTCTGACAGAGGTCATGAATCAAATAGACCTAACAGACATTTACAGGACTTTACACCCAAACACAAAAGAATTTACCTTCTTCTCAGCATCTCATGGAACCTTCTCCAAAATAGACCATATACTGGGTCACAAAGCAAGCCTCAACAGATACAAGAAGATTGAAATAATCCCTTGTATCTTGTCTGATCACCATGGAATAAAGCTGGACCTCAACAACAACAGAAATAGCAAAAAGCCTACACACACATGGAAACTGAACAACTTGTTACTAAATGACAGCTGGGTCAGGGAAGAAATAAAGAAAGAAATTAAAGTCTTTCTAGAACTCAATGAAAATGAAGACACAACATACCCTAACTTGTGGGACACAATGAAAGCAGTGCTAAGAGGAAAGTTCATAGCACTAAGTGCCTTCAGGAAGAAATTCGAGACAGCTCATTCAAGCAACTTAATGGCCCACTTAAAAACCCTAGAAAAAGAAGAAGCAGACACAACAAAAAGGAGTAGACGGCTGGAAATAATCAAACTCAGGGCTGAAATCAATCAATTGGAAACAAATAAAACAATTCAAAGAATCAATGAAACCAAGAGCTGGTTCTTTGAGAAAATCAACAAGATCGACAAACCCTTAGCCAAGCTAACTAAAAGGCAGAGAGACACCATCCAAATCAACAAAATCAGAAATGAAAAGGGGAAAATAACTACAGACACTGAGGAAATCCAAACAAACATTAGGAATTACTTCAAAAGTCTATATGCCACAAAATTTGAAAATCTAAATGAAATGGATAATTTTCTTGATCGATTTGACTTACCAAAGCTGAATCAGGACCAGGTAAATCAACTAAATAGTCCTATATCTTCCAAAGAAATAGAAGCGGTCATCAAATTCTCCCATCCAAAAAAAGCCCAGGACCAGATGGCTTCAGCACAGAATTCTACCAGACCTTCAAAGAAGAGCTAACGCCAATTCTTTTCAAAATATTCCACAAAATAGAAACCGAAGGAACATTCCCAAACTCCTTCTATGAAGCCATAGTCACCTTGGTACATAACCTCACAAAGACTCAACAAAGAAAGAGAATTTCAGGCCAATCTCCCTTATGAACATTGATGCAAACATATTTAACAAAATACTTGCAAACCAAATCCAAGAACACATCAAAGATATTATCCACTATGACCAAGTAGGCTTCATCTCAGGTATGCAGGGGTGGTTCAATATATGGAAATCCATCAATATGATCCACCATATTAACAAACTGAAAGAAAAAAAACACATTAAAATCTCCCTAGATGCTGAAAAAGCATTTGACAAAATCCAACATCCATTCATGTTTAAAGTACTGGAGAGATCAGGGATACAAGGCACATATCTAAACATAGTAAAGGCGATATACAGCAAGCCTATAGCCAACATCAAACTGAACGGAGAGAAACTTAAAGCAATCCCACTAAAATCAGGGACAAGACAAGGCTGCCCACTCTCTCCATATCTCTTCAACATAGTGCTGGAAGTCCTTACTAGAGCAGTAAGACAGTTGAAGGAGATCAAGGGGATACAGATTGGAAAAGAAGAAGTCAAATTATCACTATTTGCAGATGATATGATAGTATACATGAGTGACCCCAAAAACTCTACCAGGGAACTCCTACAGCTGATAAACACTTTCCGCAAAGTGTCCGGATACAAAATTAGTTCAAAAATATCAGTAGGACTCCTGTATACAAAAGACATAAGGGCTGAGAAAGAAATTAGGGAAACAACACCCTTCACAATAGCCACAAATGTCATAAAACACCTTGGTGTAACCCTAACCAAGTAAGTCAAAGATGTGTATGAAAAAAATTTCAAGTCTCTGAAGAAAGAATTAGGAGAAGATATGAGAAGTTGGAAAGATCTCCCATGCTCATGGCTTGGCAGGATTAACATAGTAAAAATGGCCATCTTACCAAAAGCAATCTACAGATTTAATGCAATTCCCATCAAATTGCCAACACA
>NW_026596069.1:27386897-27391515 GCF_907164565.1 Psammomys obesus
AAAAATGAAAATAGATCCATACTTATCACCCTGCACAAAACTGAAGTACAAGTGGATCAAAGACCTCAACATAAAAACAGACACATTAAATCGGCTAGAAAAAAAAGTGGGGAATACCCTAGAACTCATTGGTACAGGAGAAAACTTCCTGAACAGAACAACAACAGCACAGGCTCTAGAGCAACAATCAATAAGTGAGACCTCATGAAATTGAAAGCTTCTGTAAAGCAAAGGACACGTCATCAAAACAAAGCGACTGCCTACAGATTGGGAAAGAATCTTCACCAACCCTTTATCTGACAGAGGACTCATATCCAATATATATAAAGAACTAAACAAGCTGAAAAGCAGCAAACCAAGTAATCCACTTAAAAAATGGGGAACAGAGCTAAACAGAGAATTCTCGACAGAGGAATATCGAATGGCAGAGAAGCACTTAAAGAAATGCTCAACCTCATTAGCCATTAGGGAAATGCAAATTAAAACAACCCTGAGATTTCACCTTACACCCAGCAGAATGGCCAAGATGAAAAACTCAAGGGACAACACATGCTGGAGAGGTTGTGGAGAAAGGGGAACCCTTCTCCACTGCTGGTGGGAATGTAAACTGGTACAACCACTCTGGAAATCAATCTGGCACTTTCTCAGACAACTAGGAATAGTGCTTCCTCAAGATCCAGCCATACCACTCCTAGGCATATACCCAAAAGAGGCATAAGTACACAAAAAGGACATTTGCTCAACCATGTTTGTAGCAGCTTTATTTGTAATAGCCAGAAGCTGGAAACAACCCAGATGCCCCTCAACTGAAGAATGGATGCAGAAACTGTGGTACCTCTATACAATAGAGTATTACTCAGCAATGAAAAATAAGGAAATCACAAAATTTGCAGGTAAATGATGGGACCTGGAAAGGATCATCCTGAGTGAGTTGTCCCAGAAGCAAAAAGACACACACAGTTTATAATCACTCATATAAACATACAACATAGAATAAACCCACTAAAATCTGTACATCTAAACAAACTAAGCAAAAGAGTGGACCCTAACTAAAATGTTCAATCCCCATTCTGAAAGGCAAAGAGGATGGACATCAGAAGAAGAAGAAAACAGGAAACAACCTAGGAACCTGCTACAGAGGGCCTCTGAAAGCCAGAAGAAGAAAACAGGAAACAACCTAGGAATCTGCCACAGAGGGCATCTGAAAGCCTCTGCCCTGCAGACTATCAAAACAGATGCTGAGCCTGATGGCCTACTGGTGGGCACAGTGAATGGAATTTTATGTAAGAAGTGGGAAATAGCAAGAGCTGGAGAGGACAGGAACTCTGCAAGGAGAGCAATAGAACAAGAAAATTTGAACACAAGCAACTTCCCCAAGATTCATGCTCCAACCCAGGACTATTTATGGAGATAACCTAGAATCCCTGCACAGATGCAGCCCATGTCAGTTTAGTGTCCAAGTGGCTTACATAGTGATGGGAATAGAGACTGCCTCTGACATAAACTGATTGGCCTGCTCTTTAATCACCTCCCCCTGAGGGGGGAGCAGCCTTACCAGGACACAGCAGCCATTTGTGATGTGATCTGATAGACTAAGGTCAGAAGGAAAGAGAGGAGGACCTCCCCTATCAGTGGACGTGGGGAGGAGCATGCATGCAGAAAGGGAAAGTAGGGTGGGATCGGGAAGGGAGGAGGGAGGGGCTTATTGGGGGATACAAAATGGATAACGTGTAATTAATAATAATAATAATAATGAAAAAAGAGGAAAAAAAGTGAAAAAATATAACTTGGCTATCATGGAGTGAAATAAAAATGTCTTGGATCAAAGCCAAGTACTTCAGTCTTTATGTTTTCCCTTTGCCATTTAGTAATACATGTGAACTACAATATTTATATGTGTAACTTTGTAGTTTGTCACCTAGTAATAACAAAGACAGAACTTCATATATATATATTTATTTATAAATAAATGTATTTATTTATTATATAGATAGAGATAAAACCTAAAAATTGAAAATAAATAAGAGAAAAAATAGTATGAAAAGTAAACATGAAAATTATTATAAATCAAGAAAAACTTTTAAATAGATAACAGAAATAACAGCATAAATAATAGCATGAAAAACAAAAACATAAAGAATTGTAAATGAAGAAAAACTTTTAAATTGTATTTTATGTGGAAATTCTTTTTGTGTGTGTGTGCTGCCACATTGAAGAATGATTTATTAGGACAAATTCCATGACAAATCATATAAAATAACCATTTTCTGAAGGACAGCCACAAGACCACCTGAGAACAATGTACAGAGACACCTTCAAGAAGCCCAAGCAGGTAAAATACCAATGCCAGGGTGAAGGCTAGAGTGACAAAGGAAATAAATGCAAGAAGAACACCAATTTGTGCATTAAAAAAGAAGAAAAGAAAAGAAAAGTGCAGTGATGACCAAGGATGGGAGGCATGGACTCTGCTGAAGGACAGTCATTTACTTTTGGAAAGCAGGCTGTGGGCAATGTTTGGGATATGCATGACTCTCTATCAGCTAAGTGTAATCAACGGGGACCCATGATACCAGAGGGCAGCTGCGTTTCCCCAGCACATAGGTCTTGTTCAGGAACAACTCCCACACAAATGTCAGGCGGGGTACAAGCACTGCCATGCCAGCCTGGTCGATATGGTACTCTCCCCATTCCATTCCAGCCAACAGGCTCTTTGTCTTAACTCCTCCAGAAACATCAGCAAGGGGCAGCCGCAGGGCAGCCACGTCTGCTCACCTGGCAGGCCCCGGTGGAACAAATCCTGAGAAAGCATGAGCAGTAGTGGGCCTGTCCCTGCCAGGCCCCCATAAAGGATCAGGCCACAGGAGCATGCTGCAGTCACCACTTCATGCCCACGCCATCTAGGATGGCAGGGGCAGCTACGTGATATCGATCACAAAGCCGGGAGCTTCCAAATCTCTTTTTCTGACACTCCAGTAAAGCACTAACCACAACCGAAGGGGCTGCTTGCCCACCCAGCTACACCCAGTCCCACTGCGAGGAAGCCCCAGGGTTCCTAGTTGGAATGACTCCACTTAGAAGGGCTTGCTGGGACAGTACCCAAACTCAATGGGTTTGGCAGTTGTGTTGTCACAAAAGGCTTAGAGCCGTGGGGTTCCTGCCCCAAACACCTCCATGAACCACTCATCTGCCCAGGCTGATGGACTCTAGCATCTCCAGATATGGACTCAGGACTCAGGTAGAAAATATATTTAGAAATTGTGTTGGTTCAGGTTTTCTAGCTATTGTTTAGATTTGCATTTAATTTAATGTTGCCAGGTATTAGAGGGTAAGTCCCAGTGCCCAAAAGATATCAGATGTAGCAAAACGATCACTCTAAATATGCTGCTAGCCTTTTGGGAAGGCTGTCTTCTGGACATGGCCTCTGTTAATCCTTTCACCACATCCAGAGGATGGTTTGCAGCTGAACCTAGGGGTTCATATGTGCAGTTCTGGTAAAAATAGTTGTATTTATTGTGCATGGAGTTTATTCCTCATCTGTAAATATCCTAAAGGAGAACTGTGGAGAGCTATTTGTTTGTCAGGATGCGTTGTTTTTGAGCTCTCAGCAAAAAACATGTTTTCACCC
Source organism: Psammomys obesus (assembly GCF_907164565.1). Taxonomy (NCBI): domain Eukaryota; kingdom Metazoa; phylum Chordata; class Mammalia; order Rodentia; family Muridae; genus Psammomys; species Psammomys obesus. The sequence goes on from NW_026596069.1 coordinate 27,390,523, forward strand.
TGGCCTTCACCTGGAGACAAGAATAGACAGGATGTTTTGTCAAGTTCACTTCCTTTGGTTTGTGTGAAGATCACACAGACAGGTTGTCGAGGTAAACAAGTTTGACTTCTTTGTGCTTTGCTCTGAGTATAAAAAGGGACTGTGGAATAAACCAGGGTGCCTACTGGAAGCCCGCTCAAACATATTGCATTATATGTAGTGTCTTGGTTTTTAAAATTTTTCTTTCAATCCTCACTCCCCACTCAAGAACTCTTCTGCTTTGTTGATGGATTACAGCAGAGAAAATATGGTTAAAAGTATAGCTCGTGAATTTGGTAGAATTGACAGAAAAGGTTCCTCTTAAACATAGAATTGTCTGGGAAGTGTGATATAATTCATGTTCTGAGGCTGACTGTGAGGGGTGGAAAGAGGCTCTGCAGTGTTATGTTTAGAATGGCATCCTGAGAACCCCTGTCATAGGGGTGTCTTCCGCTATTCCTCAGGAATCCATTTATTGAGTGAGGGCACCCTTCTTCCTCTTATGTTAGTATACAGATCTGGTGATGAATTTAGGAATGCTGTACTTAGTGTGATCTGTTGCTTTGTGTTTCCTCGTAAGCTGAGCCCTGAGGGAATGCAGAAGTTAATTGTAACTTTGCCAGTACATCTAGCTAAGGCCTGCTGCTATTTTTGTCACTTAGGGATTTTTTTGTTGCCAAGGAAGACAGGATTACAATTTTGTCTGAGAGATTGAGATGGCATGGTATATTCTTGGTTGTCAAAATACTCATTTAGCGTGGGGTTTTTAGTTGGTGAACATTCATGATGTGCGGGAAAGCATGGTGCTTCCTGTATAAGTTCAGTTACCTAAGTGTATGTACACTTGCAAAATCTAGAAGGATCATACCAAACTTAGCTGCTTGTAAATAGGTGACTTATATTCTTGTGTTCTGTTTCCTGTAATGCAAATAATAATAATAATAATAATAATAATAATAATAATAATAATAATAA
>NW_026596069.1:27391525-27399210 GCF_907164565.1 Psammomys obesus
AATAATAATAATAATAATAATAATAATAATAATAATAATAATAATAATAAAAGATTCTTTTAAAAGCTTTTAAAAAAAGAAATAACATATCAGATAATAGATCTATTAGTGAAAATAGAGACATACCCCATTCCTACCTCAGAATCTATCTTTAATTAATAATTACTTACAATTGAAAGTTTAGTTTTCTGTAAGGCAGATTCACTGGGGAAGCAAACTATTCTTAAGTGTGCTTTGCCCAGTTTGTGAGAGCCCCAAAGACCAACAGGAATCATCTCCACTGCAAACACATTTGGGTTTATTTGATACAAGCTTGAGCTCAGGCCACCTGTTCCCTGTGAAAACAGATCCGTAAACAGCCTTGAGGTCTGGGGGAACAGGGTTTTTAAAGGCCAAAACTGCTAGTAGGGAATTTCCAAGCCTTGGACTATTTTATACACCAAGGCCATAAACGTCCTGGCTCATCCATCTGCTCCTGTAAGGGAGGGGGAATGATTGTGTTTTTTTCTTAGTAACAGGGCTATGTGACCTTGGTCACCAGCTAGGGTCTATCTGTGTGGGTTGCCAAGCAACGGTATCTCTCAAGCACAAGCCTGGTTACTTTTCTGCAGCAAGGTGGGTCTGTCTCAACTTGCCCTCTTCTTTGTCTAAACTTGTACCCAGGACCACAGTCATGTTGCCTCAGGAATTAAATTTCAAATTTTGCACCTCTCAAGTGTAGTATGCATGTTCAACAGTACACAGCCAACAGAAAATGAACTAACTGCATCTTTGGAGGATTCTTGTCTCATAATGTCAAGTCAGGGCTTTTCTTTTATAATTTTCATGTTACTTTATTTTATTAATTTTAATTATATCAATGATTTTATAATTTAAAATATCTTTATTTTAATATATTTATACTTTTAAATATTTTATTTTTTATTATATACATATACTCTTTCACTGTACAGGTCCTTTGAGTATATAGTGCCTCTTCCAGTTAAGTGTTTTTATGAAATTCCTGAGTGTGCAAGTGAGTGGGTCTTTGTTGTTTGTGGTTTCTGTTGGGCAATTTTACCTCAGTTTTTTTTTTTTTTTGTCTTTTTTGTTTTGTTCTGTTTTGTCTTGTTCTAATGTGTTAGTTTTTGTTTTACTGTATTTTATTACTAATATTTAGAAGTCTGTTTGTTTTCTAATAAGAAGCAGAAAGGAGATAGATCCAGATGGAAGGGAAAGAGGAATGGAAATGATGGCATAATCAGAATGTATTATGTGAGAAAGAAAATGTATTTTCAATATATGGAAGAAAGAGTAAATGTCATTTTAAATTGGAGACTTGGTATTTTTTATTTATTTGTGGTAGATCACGTTTTCTAAGTGTTTCATAGTGAATGTTTCCAGTAGTTGAGCTGTAACAAATGGACATGATGTGACTATGTTCTGTTACTGGGGGACGTGAATCAGTAGGGAACATTTGTCTACCATGAATGATGTCCTAGCTTTCTTCTCTAGGGAGAAAAATCATAATGCTTTGTCAGGCATGTTGGCGAATATCTGTTATTCTACCATTTGGGGAGATAAAAGGAAGAAGATGGGAAAATCAAACCCAAACTCAACAACATGAAACACTTTCATATTGAATTTGGGACTTCAGTTACATAGTGAATTGAGGAAAGTCTGGGCTACAGAGGTAGTGTCTCAGAACAACAGAAATTGTATGGTATTTTTGAATCATTCAAAAATTTATGATTTACAGTATGGATAAATAAGCTTAAAATCTATTCTGTACTTAAAACTATTGAAGAGTCATTCAAATGTTCAAGATCTTGCATAACTGGACACAGTAGCCAAGTATTATAAAATAGTTTAAGTGTCATCAACTGATCATCGTATGATCTGGCTGGAATAGAGACACACCTTTAGCACACATCTTGAATCCCAAACAATGAAAGTGAGGCTAGTTTATAGAAGGAATCATCAGTATTTGAAAATGAACTTTAACTAAGTGGTGGGCAAAGTGATGAATCAATGAAAGATTTGACAGAATGAGTCAGAGATAGGATACACTCAACTGTCATAAGAGCAAGACAGGAAAGAGAGGCTAGTTAAGAGCAGCACAGGAAGAGAGTTTTTACTGGGAGTTTCTCACTGGAACAGTTTACAGAGACAGGTTGCAGAAAGAACAAGTAGACACAGGTTAAAACAGACCGAGCCAGAAAAAGAGAAAGAGCCAGAAGATTAACACATATTGCTAGAACTAGTTGGAGGCCTGGCAGAGCAAGTCAGTCAGAAGCCAAAAGAAGTGAGTTTGAATTAGTCAGCTTGGAGAGGCATTTAGACCAGGACAGGGAGGTTCAGAAAGAGCTAGAAAGGCTTGGGAATGTCTCCTTTCATCACTTCATGTAATAAAATAAAATTAATATTTATGTACACTAAACCTAAACTGATGGTACATTTAATTGAAGATAAAACTTCATGTGACATGTGAAACATCTTTTACCAGATGAATAAAATTGTATCTACTAATATTGTTATTTTCAAAGACAGGCATGATGGCACTTGCCTTTAATCCAGAATACTAAGGGCAGAGGTGAGGGGATTTCTGTGATTTAAAAGCCAGCCTGGTCTACATTGTGAATTTCAGGACAGTAAATGGTATGTAGAGAGACCATCTCAAAAAAATCATTTTTCTACAAAAAAGAAAAAAACTTAATAAACTTCTTTAGAAGAAGTACTGTTACTGTACTTCAGTTCAAAAACTTACCACTAAAAAAACAAAAAAACCTTCTAACTAAAAGCATAGTTGTATTTTCAGTTATATTCTTTCAAAAATAAATATCTTTTAAGAGTTCTCTTTTTATAAATTTAATAACTAAAATCATGAGATTATAGTTTCAAAATATTTTGAAGGCTGAGTTGAGTATTCAGTTCTTCAAACTAATTAATTAATTCTTATTTAATTTGGACATGAAAATGATCCAAATTTTTTGATCCAAATTTTGTAGCAAGCAAGTATTCTGCCAAATAACTGACTCTTGGGCCCATAAATGCGTTTTAAATAAACTGAAAATGCAAATAATACTTCTAATTTTTATTTTCTAATGAAAAGTAACATATAAATATACAAATATGAATATAGAGATGCCATTTCCCCTTAAATCATAAAATCTGCATTATGAGGTAATTTATGAATATCTTTACATGCTAAAAGAACTTTATGTTAAAAGTAGAAATATACAGGAACAGATTTGTCACCCTAGGAAGCCTAAATGTGACCGGCACATCCCAATCTTTTAAAATTTATTTTTATTTTAATGTGTGTGCATGTACAACACATATGTGTAATGCTTGTAGAAACCAGAGAGAATGTTGAATTCCCTGGAACTGGAGCTATAAATGGCCATGAGCTGCCATGTGGGTCCTGGCAAGCAAACATGGGTCCACCAAAAGAGCAGCCAGAGCTTCTGTCTTGTCCCTCATGTGTCCTAATCTTATTTATCTGTGGCTATGCTATTAAGTCAAATTTAGCTCAAGTGATGCCTAAAAATGTTTATTATTAAAGAATGACATGTGTTTATGTGGTAGATATGACTTTTATATTTTATTGTGTGTGTATGTGTATGTATGTGTGCCACTGTGTACAACTGGAGATATTGTTTTGTTTGGTTTTATTTAGTATAACTTTGTACAATTATATGGTATCTTAATGATGTCATTATTGACCAAATTGGACATCACACACTGATTTCCTGTAATAAACAGAGTTTATTAATTTGCACAGACACTCCTATCTTTTTCTTTTCTGTCCATAACTCATTACACATACATGTACAGAGAGACCCCCCTCCACTCCTGCCACACACCAGAACACACACACTCACAAACACAGACACATACATATAATCACACACACGGATACACACACACTCACATGCACATCTTCTTTCATTAACTGTTCGCAAATTGAAATCACCTATACAGATTTTATCCCGTTATCTATAACAGCGTTTGACACACAGTTCGAGGTGACCATATTAACCTATCAAGTTTCTTTCTTCCCCTCGTGATACTATTCACCATTTTTTAGCAACTCTGCATTTAATTTCCTGTTGCTAAGGGCAAGAGCACGTACCTTTTACTTTGAAAATTTGAGTATAACATGGTTCTTCAATAAGGTGAATCTAAAAGTCAAATATTCATGGAACAAATTACCCTGTTGCAGTTCACAGCCTAGTAGTACTAAAATTAATACTCTATGAGGCTTCAGATTTCAAGAATAAATTCAAATACTTAGAATTCTACATCTTTTTTGCACTTCCTCCACCCTAATCCTTTGTTCTGTTCTCTCCTAGACAAACAGCTCTGGGTTCTACTGAGCTGTCATTCTTGAATGTTCCTTTAAGAGGGCCTTGCATTTATTTTACCTCTTGCTTGATTGTACACTTTACTGTAAATGTTGATATGTATGGTAACAATATATTTCCCTCGGGCTTTATTCTGCTCCCACCCTTTGGTGGGCTTAGCAGGGTATAGAATTCTATGTTGGCACTTTTAGAATTTTGGAGAGATTTTACCATAGCATTCTTAGATCTACTTGTGCAAACAACAGGTATAAGGTTGGATTTACTTCTTTTCTTTCAGCAATTACTGATATGTGACTGATTTTTTTCATTTTTTAAAATTTTATGATCTAAAATTTTATAGTTATAGATTTTTTAAAAGATTTATTTTTATTTATATGTATTTATGTTCCTGTGTGTAGGTATATGTACATGCATGTAGGTACCCTCAGAAGCCAGAAGAGGCTGTGTGATCCTCTGGAGTTAGAGCTATAGGTGGTTGTCAGTCACCTAATAGAGGTGCTAGTAAGTGAACTGAAATCATTTGAAAGAAAAGCAAATTCTCATAGCTGCAGAGATATCTCTCTAGCTCCTCAGTTATAAATTAAAAACAAAACAAAAAAGTAGAAATATAGAATTTACATTAATAGTCCCAAACTAAAAACTTTAATAGGATTATGGCATTGAAGAAAATATTTAAAATTATGGTCTTTTTTTTCTAATAACAGAATTATGATCAAATATGTGGTTCCTGTCTCATAATAAATTAAACATGATATGTGCAGCATGAATATTGATGCTGAAATTAAATTCCAAAAGTTTTTTAACCCTTCTGTCATGCAGTAACTATTTACCAAGTTCTGATTACACTATGAAAATCAGACATTTCTCTTGGTTTAATGATAAGTAGCTGAACCTTTAGGAAAGATTTAGTCTAATAAAAATATGGTTTAGTTAAGCAGATGAGCTTATACAAATTCTAAATTCCATACAAAACTATAGAAACCATTACAAAAAAAACAAAAAACAAAAAACCGCACAACCAATCAAAATGCAAAATTGTAGAGTCCAATCCAATGAATACATTTAGAAACACTCCTGGCCCTAAGTTAGAGATCATTGAAGCAGAGGGAGCAGAAACATTGTAAGAGCCAGAAAATTGGGATGTCTGTTGGCACCTTGTGACTCCAAATAATGTCAGAAGCCACACCCAGAAGTATCACCAACATGACTGTCTAAAGATGAGCTGATCATGGATGATAGCAACAGCTATACCAAAGTGGACAGGATAATGTCCACAAGACCTCACTAATACACAAAGAATTACAAACAATTAAGGAAAGCTCAGAGGAGGAAAAATAGTTTTTCTCAGAGAAGAGGACAATAATTGGCTATTCAATGCAAAATAGTCAGCCTTGAAAACATATCTAAAAGTAACATTATACAGAATGAGCTGGTTATATATATTATTTAATTATTATTAAATATATATTTATATATAATATATTTTCAATAGATATTAGGTTGTGTGTGTGTGTATAATTAGGAAATGAAAAAAACAGGCCATGAATTTTGAATAGAGGAAGAAAGTTCTTTATTTTTTTATTTTTTCACTTCATTTTTTTTATTTTTTATTAACTACACTTTATTCATTTTGTATCCCCCCATAAGCCCCTCCCTCCTCCCCTCCCGACCCCACCCTCCCTCCCCTTTCTGCATGTATGCCACTCCCCAAGTCCACTGATAGGGGAGGTTCTCCTCTTCTTTCTGATCTTAGTCTATCAGTTCTCATCAAAATTGGCTGCATTGTCCTCTACTGTGGCCTGGCAAGGCTGCTCCCCCCTCAGGGGGAAGTGATCAACGAGCAGGCCAATCAGACTATGTCAGAGGCAGTTCCTCTTCCCATCACTATGTAACCCACTTGGACACTGAACTGCCATGGGCTACACCTGTGCAGGGGTTCCAGGTCATCTCCACGAACAGTCCTTGGTTGAAGCATGACACTCTGGGAAGTTCCCTGCATTCAAATTATCCCGTTCCATTGCTCTCCTTGTGGAGTTCCCGTCCCCTCCAGCTCTCACAATTTCCCACTTCTTACATAAAATTCCATTCACTCTGCCCATCAGTTGGCCATCAGGCTCAGCATCTGCTTTGACAATCTATACTGCAGAAGCTTTCAGAGGCCCTCTGTGGCAGGTTCCAAGGTTGTTTCCTGTTTTCTTCTGGCTTTCAGAGGCCCTCTGTAGCAGATTCCGAGGTTGTTTCCTATTTTCTTTTTCTTCTGAAGTCCATCCTCTTTGCCTTTCAGGATGGGGATTGAACATTTTAGTTAGGGTCCTCTCTTTTGCTTAGTTTGTTTAGATGTACAGATTTTAGTGGGTTTATTCAATATTGTATGTTTATATGAGTGAGTATATACCATGCATGTCTTTTTGCTTCTGGGACAACTGACTCAGGATGATCCTTTCCAGGTCCCACCATTTACCTGCAAATTTCATGATTTCCTTAATTTTCATTGCTGAGTAATACTCCATTGTATAGAGGTACCACAGTTTCTGCATCCATTCTTTAGTTGAGGGGCATCTGGGTTGTTTCCAGCTTCTGGCTATTACAAATAAAGCTGCTACAAACATGGTTGCACAAATGTCCTTTTTGTGTACTTGTGCCTCTTTTGGGTATATGCCTAGGAGTGGTATGGCTGGATCTTGAGGAAGCGCTATTCCTAGTTGTCTGAGAAAGCGCCAGATTGATTTCCAGAGTGGTTGTACAAGTTTACATTCCCACCAGCAGTGGAGAAGGGTTCCCCTTTCTCCACAACCTCTCCAGCATGTGTTGTCCCTTGAGTTTTTCATCTTGGCCATTCTGATGGATGTAAGGTGAAATCTCAGGGTTGTTTTAATTTGCATTTCCCTAATGGCTAATGAGGTTGAGCATTTCTTTATTCGATATTCCTCTACAGAGAATTCTCTCTTTAGCTTTGTTCCCCATTTTTTAAGTGGATTACTTGGTTTATTGCTTTTCAGCTTGTTTAGTTCTTTATATATATTGGATATGAGTCCTCTGTCAGATAAAGGGTTGGTGAAGATTCTTTCCCAATCTGTAGGCAGTCGCTTTGTTTTGATGACGTGTCCTTTGCTTTACAGAAGCTTTCAATTTCATGAGGTCTCACTTATTGATTGTTGCTCTAGAGCCTGTGCTGTTGTTGTTCTGTTCAGGAAGTTTTCTCCTGTACCAATGAGTTCTAGGGTATTCCCCACTTTTTTTTCTAGCCGATTTAATGTGTCTGTTTTTATGTTGAGGTCTTTGATCCACTTGTACTTCAGTTTTGTGCAGGGTGATAAGTATGGATCTATTTTCATTTTT
>NW_026596069.1:27399220-27422537 GCF_907164565.1 Psammomys obesus
TGTGTTGGCAATTTGATGGGAATTGCATTAAATCTGTAGATTGCTTTTGGTAAGATGGCCATTTTTACTATGTTAATCCTGCCAAGCCATGAGGATGGGAGATCTTTCCATCTTCTCATATCTTTCTCTAATTCTTTCTTCAGAGACTTAAATTTTTTCCATACAAGTCTTTGACTTGCTTGGTTAGGGTTACACCAAGGTACTTTATGTCATTTGTGGCTATTGTGAATGGTGTTGTTTCTCTAATTTCTTTCTCAGCCATTTTGTCTTTTGTATACAGGAGTGCTACTGATTTTTTTGAGTTAATTTTGTATCCAGCCACGTTGCTGAAGGTGTTTATCAGCTGTAGGAGTTCCCTGGTAGAGTTTTTGGGGTCACTCATATATACTATCATATCATCTGTAAATAGTGATAATTTGACTTCTTCCTTTCCCATCTGTATCCCCTTGATCTCCTTCAACTGTCTTATTGCTCTAGCAAGGGCTTCCAGCACTATGTTGAAGAGATATGGAGAGAGTGGGCAGCCTTGTCTTGTCCCTGATTTCAGTGGGATTGCTTTAAGTTTCTCTCCATTCAGTTTGATGTTGGCTATAGGCTTGCTGTATATCGCCTTTACTATGTTTAGATATGTGCCTTGTATCCTTGATCTCTCCAGTACTTTAAACATGAATGGATGTTGGATTTTGTCAAATGCTTTTTCAGCATCTAGGGAGATTATCATGTGGTTTTTTTCTTTCAGTTTGTTAATATGGTGAATCACATTGATGGATTTCCGTATATTGAACCACCCCTGCATAGCTGGGATGAAGCCTACTTGGTCATAGTGGATAATATCTTTGATTTGTTCTTGGATTCGGTTTGCAAGTATTTTGTTAAGTATTTTTGCATCAATGTTCATAAGGGAGATTGGCCTGAAATTCTCTTTCTTTGTTGATTCTTTGTGAGGTTTAGGTACCAAGGTGATTGTGGCTTCATAGAATGAGTTTGGTAATGTTCCTTCTGTTTCTATTTTGTGGAATAGTTTGAAGAGAATTGGAGTTAGCTCTTCTTTGAAGGTCTGGTAGAATTCTGCACTGAAGCCATCTGGTCCTGGGCTTTTTTTGGATGGGAGACTTTTGATGACTGCTTCTATTTCTTTGGAAGATATAGGACTATTTAATTGATTTACCTGGTCCTGATTCAGCTTTGGTAAGTCAAATCGATCAAGAAAATTGTCCATTTCATTTAGGTTTTCAAATTTTGTTGAGTATAGACTTTTGAAGTAAGTCCTAATGATTGTTTGGATTTCCTCAGTGTCTGTAGTTATGTCCCCCTTTTCATTTCTGATTTTGTTGATTTGGGTGGTGTCTCTCTGCCTTTTAGTTAGCTTGGCTAAGGGTTTGTCGATCTTGTTGATTTTCTCAAAGAACCAGCTCTTGGTTTCATTGATTCTTTGAATTGTTTTATTTGTTTCCAATTGATTGATTTCAGCCCTGAGTTTGATTATTTCCAGCCGTCTACTCCTTTTTTGTTGTGTCTGCTTCTTCTTTTTCTAGGGTTTTTAAGTGGGCCATTAAGTTGCTTGAATGAGCTGTCTCGAATTTCTTCCTGAAGGCACTTAGTGCTATGAACTTTCCTCTTAGCACTGCTTTCATTGTGTCCCACAAGTTAGGGTATGTTGTGTCTTCATTTTCATTGAGTTCTAGAAAGACTTTAATTTCTTTCTTTATTTCTTCCCTGACCCAGCTGTCATTTAGTAACAAGTTGTTCAGTTTCCATGTGTGTGTAGGCTTTTTGCTATTTCTGTTGTTGTTGAGGTCCAGCTTTATTCCATGGTGATCAGACAGGATACAAGGGATTATTTCAATCTTCTTGTATCTGTTGAGGCTCGCTTTGTGACCAACTATATGGCCTATTTTGGAGAAGGTTCCATGAGGTGCTGAGAAGAAGGTAAATTCTTTTGTGTTTGGGTGTAAAGTTCTGTAAATGTCTGTGAGGTCCATTTGATTCATGACCTCTGTCAGAGACATTGTTTCTTTGTTTAATTTCTGTTTAGTTGACCTGTCCTTTGTTGAGACTGGGGTGTTGAAGTCTCCCAGTATTAATGTGTGGGGATCTATAAGTAGTTTAAATTTTATCAATGTTTCTTTTACAAATGTGGGTGCTCTTGTATTTGGGGCATAGATGTTCAGGATTGTGATGTCTTCTTTGTGGAATTTTCCCTTGATGAGTATGAAGTGTCCTTCCTCATCTCTTTTTATTAATTTTGGTTGAAAGTCTATTTTATCAGATATTAGAATGGCTACTCCTGCTTGTTTCTTGGGTCCATTTGCTTGGAAAGTCGTCTTCCAACCTTTTACCCTCAGGTAATGTCTATATTTGTGTCTTAGGTGTGTTTCTTGTATGCAAAAGATTGCTGGGTTTTGTTTACATATCCATTCTGTTAATCTGTGTATTTTTACTGGAGAGTTGAGTCCATTGATGTTGAGAGAGATTAATGACCAGTGGCTGTTAGATCCTTTGATTTTGATGTTTACTGTGTTCATAAGGTTGTTTGTTTGGTTGCTTTTTGTTTTGCTGTACTAAGGTTAATTTTTTCCTGTGTTTTCTTGACAGAAGCTAATTTTCTTGGGTTGTATTTTCCCTTCCAGTGTCTTCTGTAATGCTGGATTTGTGTGTAGGTATTGTTGAAATTTATTTTTGTCATTGAATATCTTGTTTTCTCCGTCTATGAGGACTGAGAGTTTTGCAGAGTATAGTAGCCTGGGCTGACATCTGTGTTCTCTTAGGGTCTGCATGATATCTGTCCAGGCCCTTCTGGCTTTCATAGTTTCTGTTGAAAAGTCAGGTGTGATTCTAATGGGTTTGCTGTTATATGTTACTTGACCTTTTTCCCTTGTAGGTTTTAGTATTTTTTCTTTGTTCTGTATACTTACTGTTTTGATTATTATATGGCGGGAGGATTTTCTTTTCTGGTCAAATTTGTTGGGTGTTCTGTAGGCCTCATGTATCCTTATTGGCTTTTTCTTTAACTTGAAATTTAACTTGAAGTTAAATTTTCTTTAACTTGAAATAACATTGAAATTTTCTTCAATGATTTTGTTGAAAATATTTTCTGGGCCTTGGAGAAGGGAGTCTTCTTTTTCCTCTATTCCTATTATTCTTAGATTTTGTCTTTTCATATTGTCTTGGATTTCTTGGACGGTCTGTGTCAGGAATTTTTTGGATTTAACATTTTCTTTGACAGATACATCGATTTCTTCCATTGTATCTTCTACACCTGAGATTCTTTCTTTCATTTCTTGTATTCTGTTGGTTATGCTTACCTCTGTAGTTCCTGTTTTCTTCCCTAAATTCTTCCTCTCCATTATTTCCTCCATTTGTGTTTTCTTTAATTTTTCTAGTTCTATCTTCAGGTCTTGAGTTGTTTTGTTTACTTCCTTCACCTGTCTGCTTGTATTTTCCTCTTTTTCTTTCAGTTCCTTCAACTCTGTCTCTTTTATTTCTTTCAGTGATTTAATTATTTCTTCTCTGAAGGCCACAAGCTGTTTGGTTGCATCTTCCCATATTTCTTCACGGATAGCCCTAATCTGATTGTCGTTATCTTTCTCCATTTCTTTATGGATAGCCATGATCTGTTTGGTTTTATCTTCCTCTAATTCTGTACGTATTTTATTTGTTTCCTCTATTATCCTCTTCATCAACATAGAGGTAAGGTCATCTTCTTGATTTTCTATTATGCTGCATTGTTCAGGGCTATTTGCCCCTGGATGGCTGGGTTCTGGAGATGCCATATTGCTCTGTCTTTTGTTAGTGAGCCTTTACGCTGACCTCTACCCATTGGGCTGATTTAGGTGTTGGCTGTTAGTTTCTGTGCTTCCTGGAGTCCTGAGGTAGGGAATATCCCCTTGGCCGGAAGATGACTTTTCCTGAAGGAGTCCTTTTCTGATTTTTGGTTATGGTCACTGTATGGCCAGTGTTTCTCAGGAGTTGCCACTGCTCACCTCAGGTTTATAGCCCTGAGTAGTAGCTGTGGTCTATGTTAGGCGGGGGGGGATCTCCTCTTACCCATAGAATTTCTCAAGACAGCTGCCCCATTGCTGGGTTTCTTGTTATAAATTTAGTGTCCTGCTGCTCACTAAATTTCCATGTACAGTCCTCTTGAAGAAACTGCTGATTCCCTAGCTGTGGGGTTTTCTTTCAACAGGGAAACTCAGTCTGTTATCCTGGGGCGCACAGTTCTGTCCGGGAAAGTGGGAGGTGCACTCAGCAAGTCTCTGGGCCAGAGGCTGATTGCTCCGCTCTTGACCTGGAGAATGTGCACCTAGGTTGAGTTGGCGCCTGGGGGCACTGCTCTGGTCTGGAGGCTGGGTGCCTCACTCTGGACCAGAAGCTGTGTGTCTCTGTCTGGGATAATGGCTGCAGGCACTGCTCTGGTCCAGATGCTGTGGGTTCAGCCCTCTTGAAGGACCAGGGATTCCCACAGTTTTGACAATTTAGCTAGGGATAACTGGTTGATCCTTGGCACAGTATCTGAGGGCTGCTGTAATGGCTCTCTGGCTTTTGTAGGTCTGAGGATTCAGCTGTGTGTCCCAGTGCCCTAGGGGAACTCAAAAATGGCGGCAGAGCACAGCGCTCCTCCCTGCCCTAGAGTCTGCGTGAGTCCAGGAAGTGTTTTGGTGCTGGGTGTCCTAAGCGTTAGAGCTGCTGACCCCCTCTGCTGGGGGTTTCCTCCTGCCAGAGACATGCAGTCTGGTGCCCTGGTGTCCTGGTGCCCACAGTTCTATCTGAGGCGGCGAATCAGGCGCACAGGCAGTGCTCCGTGCAGGCACCTGTGTCCCAGCTCTGGGTCCGGCCTGGCTCTTGGGGCACCCGCGGAACCCGAGTCTTTTCCAGGGGATGTCTGGGTAACCTGAGGTCGGTCCCAATTGTTTCCTGCTCCGTGGGGTTATCTCTCGACTGGGAAATCCAGTCTGTGGTGTTGTGGGCCCACAGTTCAGTCTGGGACCATGACCAGATTGCGCTGGCGTGTAGCTCTGGGCTGGCGATCAAGCGCCTGGCGGAACCGTGATCTCTTCCGGGATTTAGCCGGGTGAGTTAAACCTGATTGTATCCCCCACCGTGGGGTATCCTCTCACCTGTGAAACACAATCACTTGTGTTTTATGGCCGTGAGTTCTGATTGCTGGTCACTGTGCCAATCCTGCTGTACTGCTCCTCAGAATGAGAGTCCTCCCGGCGTTGCCATCTTGCCCTGCCTCCTTCTTTATTTTTTTAAACGAAGATTTCTAGCGAGGAAATGAAAGAAGAAAATAATATAATTTTAATCTCAAAACTATAAGAAACAATTTTTAAAATTATCTATCTACTGATGTGTAGAAATATATAGACTTTTCTCTTTTCAGGCTATGGTCAGATAGAAGTAGAGGAGGTCCTCCCCTATCAGTGCACTAGGGGATTGGTATAGAGGAAGAAAAGGGAGGGAATGTGGGATTGGGAGGAGACAAGGGAGGGGGCCACAGCTGGGATACAAAGTGAATAAACTGTAATAAATAATAATAATAATAATTAAAATTTAAAACTTTAAAAAATTAAAAATATATAGGTATATTTAGAGTTCATACCCAAAACTCAAAAGTAAAATTAAAAGCCTTTAATAAAGAGATGTATATCAATATTCTGACAATAATACTTATGCATTGTATTTGTGTAAATACCATGAACCAAAATGGAATAAATTTTATTAGAAAATTAAGTAGTTCATAAAGACATTCTTCAAAAGCACATGCCTGTTAATCCTAGAATTTCTGGGAACTGATTTATTATACATTTGTGTGTTCTAAATGAACAAAACGTATTTGAAATATTTTCGTATCAAAATAAAAGAATATGTATCTGAAAAGCGGTTACTAGACAAATTTTGAAGGTATTGCTATCAGGAAGATATTTTAATTATCCATGAAATTTAACAGTACTTTCATTTTGAAATGGAGTTTGAATATCTTAATGGTATATTCTATTAAGACTTAATCTAAAACTAATTAGTTTTCAATGATGTATTTAGTTTCTGGAAACCTTCCAATAGCTATGACATTGGATTTGAATAACCAAGAACACAAAGATTTTGGTAAGTTCCTGTTACGTCTTTACAATAATTATATCAAACAGGAAAAATTGTTGGGTAATATTTTGAAGATAATTATAATGCCAATAATTATAGAGGCATTTAAATGAACTTTCCTGTGCTTGTCTGAATTTCCAGTAGCGCATGTATAATATATATATGTCATATATATGATTATAATTATATAGTATTTATATGAAATTGAAACTGGAGGCATGGTTCACTGATAGGGCAACTAAAAATATTCCTTACAAAACTTGTGTTACTTGTCTCACTGCCATGAAAAAAAATTGACAATATAAGGTAGGAAAAGTTTATTTAGTCTCACATTTGTTATAGTTCAATTTTTAAAAATAGTTCATAGTTTAACAACTATACCTAACTTTAGAAAAATTTCAACACCAAGAAAGAAATCTGTAGTCATCAGGAACTGTTATTCATTTTTCCTAAGTGTTTCCCTCCACCTCATGGAACCGACTCATTTGTTTTCTTTTTCTCTGGGTATCTTGTTATGGATATTAATTTACACAGAGTCCTACATTCATGTCAGGCCTTTCAGTTTTATATATATTTGAGACAGGGTTTTCTGTGTAGCCTTGGCTATCTTGGACTGGCTCTGTAGAGTAGGCCGGCCTCAAACTCACAGTAATCTGTTTGCCTCTACCTCCCTGAGTACTAGATTACAGGTGTGTGCCACCATACCCAGCTTTCATTTCATATTATTTTTAAGATTTAGCTATACACTGTAATGTATCAGTGAGCCATTCATTTCTTTTGAGACAGAGCATCCATATTTAGCTCATGCTGGTATGAACCTCGGTCTTCCTGTACCTTACCTTCCCAGGGCTGTGATTACAGGCTATTTGTCTCACATCATAGCTGAAAAATAATGCTGACAGGATCTTAAGACAGCTGCTTATATCATCTCTACAGCCAGTAGACAGAGGAATATAAACTTTCATTATCTACATCCTTTTAATTTTTATTTAGTCATGTAATCTATGTTCCTAATTTGTATAAACAATGTGTGTAAATAATATACAAAGCATGGCTCCTAGTTGTGTATTCTTCATGAAATGTGGGAATTAAACAATGGATTGCTGGTGCACTGTACATTTCAGGTCTGTATATTTGTTGTTTATAATGGTGATGATTTATTTTTAAAAAGGACAATAAGCTAGACTTTATTCAGTAACACCAATACATAACAAATTACATTTTTTGTAGATTATTTTTAGATTGGACTAAAATCCAAATACAGCATGGGCAAGCACTGGTGTGTAGCAAAGGACTGGGATAAGGATTAGTGTGTTGAAAATGACAAAGAGAGTAAAGAAGCCTGGTGATAATTATCTAAAATAATTTTTGCTTAAGACAAGCCAGAGTGACATAATAAAGCATAATAAAGACATAATAAAGCAGAATGTGAACTATAAGGAGCCCAAAAAACACAGAGAATCACCTTTAAGCTTAGATTGGGAGATTCTTATTAGACTAAACTAGCAGAGTTCTCATTCAATTCAGACATTAAAAGAGTGGATGGGTCTAGCACCCACTTATAAGTGAGGATATATTGTGTGTGGACCCGGGGTAAGATGATCAATCCTCACTTAGAAAGACAAATGGTATGGACATTGGAAGTAGGAGAAAACAAGTAACAGGACAGGAGCCTACCACAGAGGGTCTCTGAAGGACTCTACCTAGCAGTGTATCAAAGCAGATGCTGAGACTCATAACCAAACCTTCAGCAGAGTGCAGGGAATCATATGAAAGAAGAGGGAGTTAGTATGATCTGAAGAGGACAGGAGCTCCACAACGACCAAATATATCAGGGCACAGGGGTCTTTTATGATACTGTTTCTCCAACCAAGGACCATGTATGGATATAACCTAGAACCCCTGCTCAGATGTAGCCCATGGTAGCTCAGTATCCAAGTGGGTTACCCTAGTAAGGGGAACAGGGACTATTTCTGACATGAACTCAATGGCTGGCTCTTTGACACCCCCCCCACCTCTGGAGGGAGGAGCAGCCTTGTGAGGCCACAGAGGAGCTCACTGCAGCCAGTCCTGAAGATACCTGATAAACTAGGGTCAGGTGAAATAGGAGGAGGACTTCCCCTATCAGTGGACTTGGAAAGTGGTAGGAAGGAGATGAGGGAGGGAGGCTGGGATTGGGAGAGAATGAGGAAGGGGGCCATGGCTGGGATACAAAGTAAATAACTTGTGATTAATATAAAAAATAAAAATTATTAAAAAAATAAGTGGATGGCCTAAGTTGGGACAACAAAAAGATTCATATTAGAGGGGACCATCATGTAAATGATCTGGGTACTTTCCAGACCAAGTTTTTTTTTTTTTTTTTTTTCGTAATCCTGTTATTTTCTTTGTCATGAATGCATACGTCAAACTTGTCCTAAATTTTCTTCATTTAAAGTCCCTTTCCCTTAGGAGGTGCTTTCATAAAACTTTTATGTCAGTAGAAATTTCTAAGTAGAAGTCAGAGGATGTTTCTAAATGTAATTTCCAAATCATGAATAAAAAATTTTCAACAGGTAACTATTAGTCATTTCAACTTGAATAAACAATCCCTCTCATTGTTCTGCTACTGAGTCTGAACATGTTGTATCTTCTCTATATTATAGAAAGCAGGCTAAATTTTAACTTCAAAAAAAGCAATTGCTCAGAGGAGGGCTAGAATGGGAGGGCTTGAGGGAGGGGACTATAGCTAGGATACAAAGTGAATAAATTGTAATAAATAAAAAATAAATAAGGGAGTCCAAGATGGCAGCAAGCAACACGCACCATATCTGAGGAGCACAGGAACAAAAATTGGTGAGTGGAAGGGTAGCTGAAACCAGAATATAGACACTGAGGCTTCCTGGGTAAGAGGGGACAACCTGTGAGCCAGGACCATTTGGATCCAAGTCATGGACAGATGTCTCCAGGGAATGATAGTGGTGAATATTCAACACTCCTGCACTTCCACTTTCCCATAAACACAGGCCTCCCTCCTAGGCAAAGGTGGCCAGCAGTGCCTGCTGCTCCAAACACGGGCCTCCCTGTTCAGCAGAGGTTGCAGTGATTGCCCTAAGCACCAGCCTCCTTGGTCAGTAACTGAGACAGCAGAGGCTGACCACCCAGTTCTGCAGCAGCAGTGGATAGCTGTATGGGCCTCCAAGTGGGTGGCTGTACCTGTCTCCCAAGTCTTCAGTGGCAGTGACTGCTATAAGGAGCCTCACAGTTCAGCAGGTGGATGTAAGAGCCTCCCAGGCTCTCCCAGCTGATGACTGTACCTGCCTCTCATGTCTGTGGCAGTGGCTGTTTGTCTGTGAACCCTAGCAGTAGCATCCATGGTTGGTGACTGAGACAGCAATGGTGGCTACCCCAAGAATGGATCTCCCTATCCAGCTGACAAACAATGGATACCCCTGGGCTGACAGATCTCCTTCACTCTCATTTGCCCCTGCAAGTCCAAATCTGAGAGTAGAGAGCAGGGAGAACCCCTGTGCTTTCCAATTAAACCTGCTAGGAAGTGAGTGGGCTTTCAAGTGATTGCGTGCAGAGTCCCAGATCCAGGGTCCCTCTATGCTAGCAGCCTGATATCAGATCCCTTTGACCTACACCCCACTGTGGGCAACACAGGGATCCTTAGGACAGCATCCTCAACATTGTAGTCCCTGTTCTGTGGGTCTACCAGTGGAGTCTAGGCAAACAATTCCTGTTGCCTAGACAGATATGAATACTAGGAGGACAGTACCACAGGCCTGTAGGCCACTGAGGTATTCAGGGAACCTGCACATGTGCATTGTGACCACAAACAGCACCAGCACCTGTACCCCTTCTTGTGCTTAAGCGCCACATTCCAGGCATCTACACGCTCTAACAACCTGTCCTTCAAGACACACTTCCACACACACGCCCTTGCTTGCTCACCCACACATAAGCACTGCACCTGCACCTTCCATCGTACTCTCTTAGCTACAACTAAAACACCAACATCCATTCTCAAACCAGTGGACCTCTCTCATCTTCCTGAAGAATACTTTGGACACTAGAGAAAGATGGACCCAGTCTGAAATACAGACTGCAAGAACAGATAAACAGATGGCTAGAGGTCAGCATAACAACACATTCAACAAAAGTCAGGACATCATGGCTTCACCAGCAACCCCAACCATCAATGGTCATGCTAATTCATTGGAAACACAGGAAAATTTTCTCAATTCTAGGCTCATCCAGATATAAGAGGCACATAAAGAAGAAGTAAACAAAGCTGTCAAAGGAATACAGTCAAATACAGCCAAACAAATAGAGGCACAAGTAGAGGCACAATAGGTGGCATATAGAGAGGAAATGAACAAAAAAATAGAGGCCATCATGGAAAGACAGGAATAAACATTCAAGCACATGAAAGAAATGGTGCAAGACATGATAACAGAATTAGAATCAATAAAGAAAACACAGAGAAAACCCTGGAGCTGGAGAACTTAGAGAAAAGATCAAGAACCATGACATCTACAACAAAATACAAGAGAAGGAAGAGAAAATCTCAGACACTGAAGAAACACTTGCAGAAATTAATACATCTGTCAAGGAAAAAGTAAAATCGGCAAAGTTACAAACACAAAACATCCAAGAAATCAAGGATATCCGGAAAAGATGAAATCGAAGACTAATAGGAATAGATGAAAAAGAAGATTCCAGGATTCAAAGTCCAGAAAACATTTTCAAGAAAATCATAGAAGAAAATTTTACCAACTTAAAGAAAGAGATGTCCATAAACATACAAGAGGCCTAAAGAACACCTCATAGATTAGGACAGAAAAGAAACTCCTCATGTCACATAATAGTCAAAACACTAAATCTACAGGACAAAAAAAAAAATTAAAATTAGCAAGGGAAAAAGGCCAAGTAAAATATAAAGGTAGACCTATCAGAATCACACCAGACTTTTCAGCAGAAACTGTGAAAGCCAGAAGGGCCTGGAAGGATGTCATGCAGACTCTAAGAGACCACAGATACCAACCCAAACTATTAAACCCAGCAAAGTTTTCAATCAACAATAATGGAGAAAGCAAAATTTTCCATGAAGAAACTAAAGTTAAACAATATCTACTTAGAAACCCAACACCACAGAAGATACTAGAGGGAAAACTCCAATCCAACAAAATCCAATCCAAGAAAACATAGGATATAGATAATTCACAAAAAATATTAAAAGAAAACAAGCATTTAAACACAGTAACACCACCAAATCCACAACAGAAGGAACTAACATTCATTGGTCACTATTATCTATCAATATCAATGGACTCAACTCTCCAATAAAAAGACACACACTAACAAAATGGAGATGAAAACAGAATCCAACATTCTGCTGTGTCCAAGAAACACACCTCTGCAACAAAGATAAATACCACCTCAGAGTAAAGGGCTGTAAAATGTTTTTCAAGCAAATGGACTCAGAAAACAAGTTGGGGTAGCTATCTTAATATCTAATAAAATAGACTTTCTACTAAAATTAATCAAAAAAATATTATCAAAGGAAAAATCCACCAGGAAGACATCACAATTTTTAACATCTATGCCCAAAATACAAGAGCACCTACATTTGTAAATGAAACATTTTTTAAAGCTTAAATCATACATCAATTCCAACACCTTAACAGTGGGAGACTTCATGGATCGGTAGGATTAACATAGGGAGAAATGGACATCCTGCCAAAAGTAATCTACAGATTCAATGCAATTTCCATCAAAATAACAACACAATTTTTTTATAGAACTTGAATGAACAATTCTTGAGTTTAGATGGAAAAACAAAAAACCCAGAATTACTAAAAAAAAAAAAAAAATCCTATACAACAATAGATCATCTGGATGTATTTCCATATCTGATCTCAAGCTCTACTATAGAACAATAGTAATAAACACTGCATGGTACCAGCATAGAAACAGATTGATGGATCAATGGAATGGAGTAGAAGGCCCAGAAATAACCCACACACCTACGGATACTTGATTTTTGACAAATAAGCCAAAACCATACAATGGAAAAAAGATAGCATCTTCAACAAATGGTGCTGGTAT
The DNA here is from genome assembly GCF_907164565.1 of Psammomys obesus. Classification (NCBI taxonomy): domain Eukaryota; kingdom Metazoa; phylum Chordata; class Mammalia; order Rodentia; family Muridae; genus Psammomys; species Psammomys obesus. The sequence continues at coordinate 27,411,413 of NW_026596069.1, forward strand.
AACTGGATGTCAACTCATAGAAAAGTGCAAATAGATCCATATTTATCACCCTGCACAAAACTAAAGTTCACGTGGATCAAAGACCTCAACATAAAACCAGACACTAAATGTGTTAAAAGAAAAAGTGGGGAAGAGCCTTGAACTCATTGGCAAAGGAGACAACTTGCTGAATAGAACACCAACAGCACAGGCTCTGAGATCAATAATCAATAAATAAGACCTCATGAAAAGATTCTGTAAAGCAAAAGACACTGTAATCAGTACTAAAAAACAGCCTACAAATTGGGAAAAGATCTTCACCAACCCTATATCTGACAGACGGCCAATATCCAGAATATATAAAGAAATCAACAAGATAAAAGGCAACAAATCAAGTAATCAAATTAAAAAATCGGGTACAAGAGACAAAACATCAATGTACATAAAAAATAATAATGAAATTTGTAAAAACCCAGTCTGGTGTATGAGACTTAAAAAAAAAATTGGGTACAGAATGGCAGAGAAACACTTAAAATATTCTCAAAGTCCATCCATAGTCACCAGGAAAAGGCAAATAAAAATGATACTGAGATTTTCTTACAACCATCAGAACAGCTAAGATCAAAAACACAAATGACTAGGCAGGAACCTGGCCTTGACTTCATTGGCACAGGAGACAACTTCCTGAAGAGAACACCAACAGCACAGGCTCTAAGAGCAACAAACAATAAATGGGACCTCATGAAAATGAAAAGCTCTGTAAAGCAAAGGACACTTTCATCAAAACAAAACGACTTCCTACAGATTGGGAAAGAATCTTCACCAACCCTCTATCTGACAGAGGGCTAATATCTAGTATATATAAAGAACTCAAGAAGCTAAACAGCAACAAATCAAGTAATCCAATTAAAGAATGGAGTATAGAGCTAAACAGAGAATTATCAATAGAGGAATATCGAATGGCAGAGAAACACTTACAGAAATGCTCAACATCCTTAGTCATCAGGGAAATGCCAATCAGAACGACCCTGAGATTTCACCTTACACCCATCAGAATGGCTAAGATGAATAACTCAAGTGACAACAAGTGCTGGAGAGGATTTGGAGAAAGGGGAATCCTCCTCCATTGCTGGTGGGAATGTAAACTTGTTCAACCACTCTGGAAATCAATCTAGCGCTTTCTCAGGAATAGTACTTCCTCAAGATCCAGCTATACCACTCCTAGGCATATATCCAAAAGACGCTCAAGTACACAATAAGGACATGTGCTCAACCATGTTTGTAGCAGCTTTATTTGTAATAGCCAGAAGGTGGAAACAGCCCAGATGCCCCTCAGTTGAGGAATGGATATAGAAATTGTGGTACATATGCACAATGGAAAATTACTCAGCGATAAAAAAACAAGGAAACTATGAAATTTGCAGTTAAATGGTGGGAACTGGAAAGAATCATCCTGAGTGATGTATCCCAGAAGCAGAAAGACACACCAGGTATATACTCACTCATAAATAGATACTAGACATATAAAATAGGAGAAACATACTAAAATATATACACCTAAGGAAGCTAGTCAGAAAGGAGGACTCTGGCTAAGATGCTCAATCTTCCTTTAGAAAGGCAAAAAGATGGACATCTGAGAAGGGAAAAAACAGAGAACAGGACAGGAGCCTACTACAGAGGGCCTCTGAAAGGTTCTACCCTGCAGGGTATTGAGGCAGATGTTGCGACTCATAGCCAAACTTTGGGCAGAGTACAAGGAATCTTAAGAAAGAAGTGTGAGATAGTAAGACCTGAAGAGGACAGTAGCTCCACAAGGACAGTGACAGATCCTAAAATCTGGGCACAGGGGTCTTTTCTGAAACTGATACTCCTGCCAAGGACTGCTCATGTAGATGGCCTGGAAACCCTGCACAGAGGTAGCCTATGGCAGTTCAGTATACAAGTGGCCTCCATAGTAATGGGGACAGGGACTGTCTCTGACATGAACTGATTGGCCTGCTCTTTTATCACCTTCCTCAGAGTGGGGAGCAGTCTTACCAGGCCACAGAAGAAGACAATGCAGCCACTACTAATGAGACCTGATATACTAGGATCAGAGGGAAGGGGATGAGGACCTCCCTTTTAAGTGGACTGGGAGAGGGACAAGGGTGGGGAATAGGGAAGGTGGGGCTGGTAGGGGAGGAAGGAGGGAGGTACAGGGGGATACAAAGTGAATAAACTGTAATTAATAAAAAAAATTAAAATGACAATACATGCTGGAGAGGATGTGGAGAAAGGGGAACCCTCCTCCATTGCTGGTGAGAATGTAAACTTATATAACCACTTTGGAAATCAATCTGACATTTTCTCAAACAATTAGGAATACTGCTTCCTCAAGATCCAGCTATACCACTCCTAGGCATATATCCAAAATATGCTCAAGTACACAAGACATTTGCTTAGCCATGTTCATAGCAGCTTTATTCATAATATCCAGAATCTGGAAACAACCCAGATTGATGTCCCTCAACTGAGAAATGGATACAGAAATTATTGTGCATTTACACAATGGAATACTACTCAGCAATTAAAAACAAGGAAAGCATGAAATTTGCATGCAAATGGTGGGAACTAGAAAAGATCATCTTGAGTGAGGTATTCCAGAATCAGAAAGACATACACAGTATATACTCATTTAAGTGGATATTAGACATATAATATAGGATAAACCTACTAAAACCTGTAATCCTAAAGAAGCCAAAGAAGAAGGATGACCTTGGGTAAGATGATTAATCCTCACTCAGAATGGGAAATGGTAGAGACATCAGGAGAAGGAAAAAATAGGGAACAGATAGGAGCCTACCACAGAAGGCCTTTGAATGACTTGCCTCAGCAGGGTATCAAAGCAGATGATGAGATTCATAGCCAAACTTTGGGGAGAGTGCAGGGAATGTTATGAAAGAAGGGGTGATAGAAAGACCTGGAGGGGACAGCATTTCCACAAGAAGAGCAACGGAACAAAGAAATCTGGCCCAGGAGTGTTTTATGAGACTGATACTCCCACCCAGGACCATTTATGGAGAAAACCTAGAACCTCTGCACAGATATAGCCCATGGCACCTCAGTTTCCAAGTGGGTGTGTTAGTAAGGAGAACAGGGACTGTCTCTTATATGAACTTAGTTTCTGGCTCTTTGATCACCTCTCCCTAAAGGGGGAGCATCCTTACCAGGCCACAGAGTAAGACAATGCAGCCACTCCTGATGAGACATGATAGGCTAGCGTCAGATGGAAGGGGAAGAGGACCTCCCCTATCAGTGGACTTGGAGAGGGATATATGTGGAGATGAGGGAGGGAGAGTAGAACTGGGAAGGAATGAGGAAGGGGGTTACAGTTGGGATACAAAATGAATAAACTGTAATTAATGTAAAAAATAAAAGAATTTTAAGAATCAGTTGCTAATGAAGGCAGCTCAAAGGTGATAAGATTCTGTGTATTAGAAAGTTTCTTAGAAATCTTCTTATGAATGAGAGAGAGCCTCACACAAAGATAACCTCAGTCAAAGATAGACAGTGACTACAGATAGACACAGTACAGCAAAAATATAATATTCCTTTACCTGGTTTCTAGTTTCCTAGTTTCTAGTTTCCTTTTCAAATCTGCAAATTGATTTTTATTTGTGAAGATTTCCATTTAAGAAGGTACATTCCAAATTTAATTAATTTCTTTTGAACTGGAGTTTATCAGGTAATTAACTAGAGAAACTTTAACGTCTAATGTGATGAAAATTTTTCTTCAGTGTGAAAATTCCCTTCCTTCAGTGAATGTGAAGCATTTTGTCCAAGATGCTCTGCTTAAGAAACTCTAGTACTTGATTATTGTAAAGTCTGTCTATGTACTCTGCTTTTCATTTGTTAAGTGATTTACTACTGGACAAAATACATAGTTATGTTTTCCAAAGAGGCTGGCTGCTAGAGAAAGCAGCATTTGCACATTGAAAAATATTTAACACCAAAATATAGATGCAACCTAAGGATACAGATGCTGCTGTTGAAACCCAGGGGTGTCACAAAGCAAAGAACAAACCAAACTAAAAAGCATGAATGCGGTAAAGGAACTTGTACAGACAAGGGGTCAGAAAGAGGGTCAGGGGAATTAGAGAGTATGAGAGTGCATGGGCATGGTGATAGGAATGTACTTATTATACATATGAAATTGTCAAAGAAAAAAATCAATAAATGGCTAAAACGAAAAAAAAGTGGTGATTTGATCTTACAAGACATTTGGTTTTATAAAACAGCAACAATAAAACCCAATCAAGTAAATAGTATTTTATAACAATTAAATTTGCATGTATGTTAAGATTGCTAGCTTGGTGTATTTGTGAGACTCCTGAGAGTGGGAGAAGGGCTGTCTCTGACTCATCTACACTTGGGATTCTTCTTCTCCCAATTGGTTGCTTTGCACAGCCTTGATAAGACCATTTGTGCCTACTCTTATTGTATGTTATTGTGGCATGTGTAATGTTAGTTCACAAGCTGATCCCAATAGTCTCTTTCTAGGTTGCCTAGCAACCTGCCATTGTCACATGCCACCCCCAGATGCAAGCCAGGCAAGTTCTGGATATGCTGCATCACTGCGTCACTGAGCCCTCTCTCTTTCTGACTGTCTCTTCTGGGGTGCCCCATACCGCTAAGCACCCTCTCCTTAAGCTCCCTCACTGACTTTCCCTGTCTCTTTCCCACTCTGCCCTCAAATAAACCTCTTGTATCAGAACTGTTGCGAGGCATATACCTTACATATTATTACATTGGTGCCTGGGAAACTCTGTGGGCTCTCCTGGTAGTGTCCCAAGATGCCAGGATCCCTTCCACCCACCAACAGCTTTGCTTTCTGGTCCACTGATTACTATGCTCCCCACCCCCATATTGCAGCTGGCCTGTGGGACTTCCAAGCAAGCACATCCTCCCTCTCTCTCTGTAATGAACTCTGAGACCAATGGTTCCCAAACATCTAACCTGTACTCGTATCTTATCTCCAAAATCTACTTCCTAACTTTTAAAAATCTTTTCGATCTGATATCTGTACACTCTGCTTTCAAAAAAAAAATCTTTAGATTATACTGTAAACTCTTATATAAGGATTTATAATCTACTTATTAGGTGTGACTTTTAAAAGCCAAGTTCTACTCCTTTTTAGGATAAACATACATACACATATATGTGTGTATACATGTATATGCATATATGTTTATAAATCTAATTAAAATACATTTGTATATGTCTGTAACTTCAATGCAACTCACATGAAGATAAATCACCACAGATATTTTACATACCTGCCATGTGACTCTACCATCTTAAGATGGGCACATTGTATGTAGCAATATTTATAAAGCTCTATAATCCTAATTAACTTTGTTTATTATTTCATCTCCTTTTCAGTCTAAGAAATCAATAAGCCTCATTTTAAATTGGTATGGGATTTTCAGATTTAAAATGTGTATCTAACTACTTATGTCTTTACTAGTTCTTGGGTTCATGAATGAATGTTGTCTCTGCTGCCATCTGTGTTCTTGGTTCATCTCTAGGCATTCTAGCCAATGAATCTAGTATAATAAATTCAATTTTAAGGTCAAATACAATTTTAAAGTTATATTATACTGTTCTAATGTAATGCAGATTCTAGAAATGGGATATTGTTCATTTTTTCTCTGACCCAATCATGTTTTTTTTTTTTTAAGTCCACAGTCAATAGTTCAAAGCTTGAACTTAAATAATCTTAAACCATGTGACATAATTCCAAAGATACTTTTAAACTGGGATATATTAATTCCAAAGGTATTCTTTTTTTTTAATTTAATTTGTTTCTTATCTGTTACATTTTATTAACTCTGTATCTCAGCTGTGTCCCGCTCCCTCATTCCCTCCCAATTCCTTTCTTCCAATCCTACCCTCCCTCCCTCATCTCCACCGTGCCCCTTTCCAAGTCCACTGATGGGGGGGGACATCTTCCCCATTCATCCGATCCTGTTTTATCAGGTATCTTCAGGACTGGCTGCAAAGCCCTCCTCTGTGGCCTAACAGGACTGCTCCTCCCTTCGGGGGTGGGGAGGTCAAAGAGCCAGTCATTGAGTTCCTGTCAGAAATAGTCCTTGTTCCCCTCACTATGGGAAACCAATTGGTTACTGAGCTACCACAGGCTATATCTGAGCAGAGGTTTTAGGTTATATCCATACATGGTCCTTGGTTGAATGACAGTCTCTTAGAAGATTCTGTGCCCAGATATATTTGGTCCTTGTGGAACTCCTATCCTTTCCCCATCATACTAACTCCCCTTCTTTCATATGATTCCCTGTACTCTGCCGAAGGTTTGGTCATGAGCCTTTGTATCTGCTTTGAAAACACTGCTAGTTAGAGTCTTTCAGATGCGCCAAAGGTATTCAATTGCTTACAGTGTTAGAACTTAGCTACTATTCCTTATCTTCATTCTCAAAAAGGTTAAAAATCACTGCCTTGGAAATATGTTTAGCCTTTTTTCTAAATATGGTAATATTATTAATCTATTAATATAGCCTCAGACTTTTATAAGCTATGAAATTTTTATAAACTAAATCATATAGGAAACTGTTAATTCTCTATAGTGCTATCTCTTTTTGGATTATGTTTATGATTTTTAAGGCTCCAACTTAACTGGGAGCACTAACCTCAGTGACACCTGATATCTATGTTTTTAAATTGCCCTCTGTGCCTTCTAACAACATGTGGCTAGCTGCCATGTTAATTTTATGATAAAGAGGGTGGAGCCATGGCTTCTCTGCCATCTTGACTAAGGGCAGTCACATGACTGGCAGCCAAAAATTAACTAAAAACAAGCAAAGTTTGTATGTTTAGATCTACTTGAGATCAGCATGGTCCTCAAACACTTACCTACAGAATATTGCATAATTACAGATCATATCATTGTTTTATGTTTGTAAAGTATAGTTTAGAGCAGATAACTAAAGCCAGAGATTGCTTACCTTAAATATGCTAGTCTTCAAACCTGTCAGAGACCTGTTGAATATGGTATTTTAACATGTTCGAGCTTATTATGACAGAGTCTTCTAAATCCTGACAGTAACTCTCAAGGTGATCTCTGAGAAGATTTGGGCACAACAGATGACTTTAACCCTGGATTGTGGTACGCTAAACACTGGGCAAGACTGTTGCCAATGCCTCATCCACTGCCACAGCCTAGGCTAAATTGTGGACAAACTGGACACTGAGAGAGTTATTGTCTCACACTGCTGAAAACTAGGTGAGGTCAAACTCTCGCAGGTTATCCCTTCACAGAAAAAGCTTCTTATCTTCCCGTGCCTGGTGGCTAGACTGTCTTTGCCTGTGTTGACATGGAGACCTGGGACAACTGTCTAGGTACTAAACTATGGACTGACTAGTCATCACCATCATTTTGGTAGATACATAGATTCATTTACTTTACAATTTATTCTTCTTAGGTCTCTTATGTTGATAGTTGAGCTAATGGTGACTTGCCAACTATAAGGCAGACAGTTGGTTCCTTATCCCAAGGTGGTCCACTATGTTCGTTCATTGGCTAGTTGAAACAGCTAATTACCAGATCTCTTATTTAAAGGGCAAGTGGGTTTGCCTTGCTCACAAGACTTCATGTTAAAGACGGACAGGCCTTGGATGCCTTCTCAGTCCTACTCATGTGAGAGTACTGGCCTTGAACCTTGTTATCATAGGGATACTATCACTAGGTCTGGAAATGGTCTGATCTGTTACCAGACTCAAAAAACAGCTCTCTGATACACAGCTAGGTAGAGTCTTTCAGAGGCCCTTTATGGTAGGCTCCTGTCCTGTTTCTTGTTTTTTCCTACTTCCGATGTCCATCCCATTTGTCTTTCTAAATGAGGATTGATCATTATACCTCGGGTCTTCCTTCTTGTTTAGCTTCTTTAAGTGTACAGATTTTAGTATGTTTAGCCTATCTTTTAAGTCTAGTATTCACTTATAAGTGAGTATATACCGTGTGTGTCTTTCTGCTTCTGGGATACCTCACTCAGGATAATCTTTTCTAGATCCTACCATTTATCTGAAAATTTCATGATTTCCTTGTTTTTAATTGCTGAGTAGTGTTCCATTGTGTAAATGTACCACAATTTCTGCATCCATTCCCCCACTGAGGAATAACTGGGTTGTTTCCAGGTTCTGGCTATTACAAATAAAGCTGCTACAAATATGGTTGAACAAATGTCCTATGCTGAGACTCATAACCAAACCTTGGGCAGAGTGCAGCGAATCATGTGAAAGAAGACAGAGTTAGTAAGACCTGGAGAGAATAGGAGCTCCACAAGGGCCAAATATATCTGGGCACAGGGGTCTTTTCTGAGACTGATTCTCCAACCAAGGACCATACATGGATATAACCTAGAACCCCTGCTCAGACATAGTCCATGGCAGCTCATTTATCCAAGTGGCTTCCCTAGTAAGAGGAACAGAGACTGTCTCTGACATGAACTCAGTGGCTGGCTCTTTGACCTACCCCCCACTCCTGCAGAGGGAGGAGCAGCCTTGCTAGGCCACAGAGGAGGACATTGTAGCCAGTCCTGATAAGACCTGATAAACTAGGGTCAGGTGGAAGAGAATGAGGACCTGCCCTATCAGTAGACTTAGAGATGGGCAGGGAGATGAGGGAGAAAGGGTGGGATTAGGAGGAAATGAGGGTGGTGGCTATAGCTGGGATACAAAGTAAATAAACTGTAATTAATATTTAAAAAAAAACAGGTTTCATGGTAAATAATTGGATAAAAGGCCCGAGTCTGCAGAAGCTTAAAGTATAAGTACCTAAGAAAAACATTTTAAAGCCTAAAAAGATATTTTAAGGCTAACAAATACAAATAAAGGCCTATATGGTATTTCTTTCTGTTGCTATGCTACTGTTGCATTGGGACCGTTCAAAATTTTGACTTTAATAATTGGAGCTCTGACTTTTTAATTTAACTCTGATAAAAATTGTACTATATGATTCACTATAATTATTCCAAGCTCAATACTCTAAATTCCCTTTGGTTTATGTTTTAAGTATTGGGTTAAATTTATATACATCAAGTCTTATGGATAGAGAGAAAAAGCCTTTCTTTCATGCTTATAAGTCAAGTTCAAATGAACTTTGCCCCCTCTACTTCATGGAAGGCTTCTGTCTTCCCTAAGATTACCTAACAAGTGTTTATGCTTTTAACTCCAAATAATTTCCTAACTCTGCTATTCTGGCATGGAGATGCATTCTTTTTTTTTTTAATTTTTTATTAATTACACTTTATTCATTTTGAATCCCCCATAAGCCCCTCCCTCCTCCCTTCCCCATCCCACCCTCCCTCCCCTTTCTGCATGCATGCCACTCCCCAAGTCCACTGATAGGGGAGGTTCTCCTCTCCTTTCTGATCTTAGTCTATCAGTTCTCATCAAAATTGGCTACATTGTCCTCTACCATGGCCTGGTAAGGCTGCTCCCCACTCAGGGGGAGGTGATCAAAGAGCAGGCCAATCACATTATGTCAGAGGCAGTCTCTATTCCCATTATTAAGTAACCCACTTGGACACTGAACTGCCATGGGCTATATCTGTGCAGGAGTTCTAGGTTATCTCCACGAATAGTCCTTGGTTGGAGTATGAGTCTCTGGGAAGTTCCCTGTGTTCAAATTATCTTGTTCTGTTGCTCTGCTTGTGGAGTTCCCGTCCCCTCCAGCTCTTACTATTTCCCACTTCTTACATAAAATTCCATTCACTCTGCCCATCAGTTGTCCATCAGGCTCAGCATCTGCTTTGACAGTCTATATTGCAGTGGCTTTCAGAGGCCCTCTGTGGCAGGTTTCAAGGTTGTTTCCTGTTTTCTTCTGGCTTTCACAGGCCCTCTGTTGCAGGTTCCTAGGTTGTTTCCTATTTTCTTTTTCTTCTGATGTCCATCCTCTTTGCCTTTCAGGATGGGGATTGAACATTTTAATTAGGGTCCTCTCTTTTGCTTAGTTTGTTTAGATGTACAGATTTTAGTGGGTTTATTCTATGTTGTATGTTTATATGAGTGAGTATATTCCATGCGTGTCTTTTTGCTTTTGAGACAACTCACTCAGGATGATCCTTTCCAGGTCCCACCATTTACCTGCAAATTTCATGATTTCCTTATTTTTCATTGCTGAGTAATACTCCATTGTATAGATGTACCACAGTTTCTGCATCCATTCTTCAGTTGAGGGGCATCTGGGTTGTTTCCAGCTTCTGGCTATTACAAATAAAGCTGCTACAAACATGGTTGAGCAAATGTCCTTTTTGTGTACTTGAGCCTCTTTTGGGTATAAGCCTAGGAGTGGTATGGCTGGATCTTGAGGAAGCGCTATTCCTAGTTGTCTGAGAAAGCGCCAGATTGATTTCCAGAGTGGTTGTACCAGTTTACATTCCCACCAGCAGTGGAGAAGGGTTCCCCTTTCTCCACAACCTCTCTAGCATGTGTTGTCCCTTGAGTTTTTCATCTTGGCCATTCTGATGGGTGTAAGGTGAAATCTCAGGGTTGTTTTGATTTGCATTTCCCTAATGGCTAATGAGGTTGAGCATTTCTTTAAGTGCTTCTCTGCCATTCGATATTCCTCTACAGAGAATTCTCTGTTTTGCTCTGTTCCCCATTTTTTAAGTGGATTACTTGGTTTGTTGCTTTTCAGCTTGTTTAGTTCTTTAGATGCATTCTTACTGCCCTTTTCTACAATGTGCATTTCCCTACAGATTACAATGGTTATTCTAACATGTTTAAAACTTTCCTTCTTTGTAAACTTAAAAATGATTCTTGCAAGCCACAGTGAATCCACCCGGATACACCTCTAAGGTTGAATGGAAACCAGATAAGAACTGCCAAACAACAGCCTAATTTTCCCACCTATTTAAGAGGGTGGAATTTCTTCCCCATTCCCTCCAGCTACTAAGACCATGGGCTTGAAAGTCCATGGGTCTAAAAGCTTCAAATGTACACCCAAGGAAAAATAAATTCTCCTTAATCCACTTAATGTTCTGCTCATATCTATCTATCTATCTATCTATCTATCTATCTATCTATCTATCTATCTATATCTATATACATATTTATATATACACACACACACCATATATATATATATATATAT
>NW_026596069.1:27422637-27634757 GCF_907164565.1 Psammomys obesus
ATATATATATATATATATATATATATATCTTAGTATCCTGCCACATCCAGGTTTCCTAGATCCTCAACAGCACAAAAACAACTACTGACAGGTGCTCCACTCTAATATCACAGACTACAGCAAGCTGGACCTGCCTTTTTCTACCTGGCCACAAATGATCTCACAGATCCTAAACACCAAATAGAACAGCCTGTTCTTTGCACTTGGGTAACATTTCAGCCTTTTGCTCCCAGAATCAATGCCCCAGTGTCAGCCAGAAGCAGTCAAAGTTGATTGATTCCTTTGCCTGTTTTTCATGTATTGTCAACAAATCTGGGATGTTAGGTCTCTATCTGTTGCTGGGCATGGCTGGCAAACTGCACCCTTTATACTGAACTTTCCAGTGCAGGGGCTTCCCATCCTTCTCATCATATAATTTGGACACTTTAGTGTTCTTGCTTTTTTTTTTTTTTTCTTTTTCTCCACCCCTTCCTAAGTTTTCCATTTTTAATTAAAGAAAAAGAGAAGAATATAATGTTAGTTCACAAGCTGATCCCAATAGCCTCCTTCTAAGTTACCTAGCAACTTGACATCATCATCTGCCACTGCCAGGTGCAAGCCAGATGCACTCCAGATGTAAAGGACCTGCCTTTCTCTGACTTTCTCTCCTGAGGCACTCCACCCCCTATGCTCCCTCTCCTCCTATTGTCTCCCACTGTCTCCCTATCTCTCCCTATCTTTTTTCCACTCCTCCCTCTTAATAAACATCTTTGTGGATATTATCCATATAATATAGGATAAACATACTAAAATCTATAGTTCTAAAGAAGCTAAACAACAAGGAGGACCCTAGGGAAGATTCTCATTCAGAAGGGCAAACAGGATAGACATCGGAAATAGAAGACAAGCAACAGGACATGCTACACCCTCTCCAGTGTCATCAGTGTAGCATATCAATAGATTGTTCTACTAGACGGGAGATACATTTCTTTCGGGAATAAGCTCCCTGGAGGTCACTGGCAAGAACCCTAACATGGCCACCTAAGCCAAAAAAATGTATTCTGAGAGTCCCACGCTTCCTCGGTTGCAGGGTTGGATTGATGAGCTTTTTTTTTTTTTTTTGCTGTTTCTCTATGATTCTTGGAACAGCATGGTTAACTATTCAAGGAAACACATCTCTGATAGATTACTAAAAGCTTTAGCAAATAAGAGTAGAAGGAAAATAAAATTTTAGGAGAGGTAATAAATCAGATTCAGCATCAGGAATTGCTTGTGGAAAAACCAAACATTGTAGGTAATAAAAGGGCAAGAGTTTTAGGTCTTTCTAAAAAAAAATATTTAATCAGGATCTGTCAGGATGAATGCTCTGGATATTCCCACTGCAGTAAAGCTACTACAAAACCATTACCAAACACAGTTGTTTATGATGAGGCAGAAAGAAGATAGGCAAACATAGGAGGTCAGTAGGTTTTATATTATACTATGAGTTTTAGCTCAAGCATCCTATCTCTAAAGAAAGATTGTAAATCCTTAACAAGACGAACAGGAGGAATTTCCCAAAGTGCTTATCTCTAGGGAGGGTTGTAAATATTTTTTTTTTGTTGTTGTTTTGTTTTTTATTTTTTAATTTTATTTTTTTCTTATCAGTTACATTTTATTAACTCTGTATCCCAGCCGTATCCCGCTCCCTCATTCCCTCCCAATTCCACCCTCCCTCCCTCATCTTCACCGTGCCCCTTTCCAAGTCCACTGATGGGGGGGGACCTCCTCCCCATTCATCCGATCCTGTTTTATCAGGTATCTTCATGACTGGCTGCAAAGCCCTTCTCTGTGGCCTAACAGGACTGCTCCTCCATTGGGGGGTGGGGAGGTCAAAGAGCCAGTCATTGAGTTCCTGTCAGAAATAGTCCTTGTTCCCCTCACTATGGGAAACCAATTGGTTACTGAGCTACCATATGAAAAACTCAAGTGACAACACATGCTGGAGAGGTTGTGGAGAAAGGGGAACCCTTCTCCACTGCTGGTGGGAATGTAAACTGGTACAACCACTCTAGAAATCTATCTGGCACTTTCTAAGACAATTAGGAATAGTGCTTCCTCAAGACCCAGCTATACCACTGCTAGGTATATACCCAAAGTTTGCTCAAGTACACAAAAGGGATATTTGCTCAACCATGTTTATAGCAGCTTTATTTGTAATAGCCAGAACCTGGAAACAACCCAGATGTCCATCAACGGCGGAATGGGTACAGAAATTGTGGTATTTTTACACAATGGAATACTACTCAGCAATCAAGAAGGAGGAAATCATGAAATTTGCAGGCAAATGTTGGGATCTAGAAAAGATCATCCTGAGTGAAATATCCCAGAAGGAGAAAGACAAACATGGTATATACTCACTTATATAGACCTATAAGATATGATAAACATAATGAAATCTATACACCTAAAAAAGATAATTAAGAACGTGGACATGGGGTAAGATGATCAATCCTCATTTAGAAAGACAGATGAGACGTGCATTGAACATATGACAGGAGTCTACTGAGTGCATCTGACTCTAACTAGCAGTGTTTTCAAAGCAGATACAAAGACTCATGACCAAACCTTCGGCAGCGTACAGGGAATCATATGAAAGAAGGGGAGTTAGTATGATGGGGAAAGGATAGGAGTTCCACAAGGACCAAATATATCTTGGCACAGGGGTCTTTTCTGAGACTGACATTCAACCAAGGACCATGTATGTATATAACCTAGAACCTCTGCTCAGATGTAGCCTGTGGTAGCTCAGTAACCAATTGGGTTGTAAATCTTTAGCCGACTTGGCTCGGAGGGCAGTGACGGCCCCTGGTCTTTTCCTCACTAATTAGCAGCAATAGAACTGTGTAAATAGTTTAAAGTTGTGTATTTGCTTTGATTAAAAGCTTATAGGCCAAGATTTTTTAACCTGGTAGACACTGCTTCTACCAGGTTACCCTTTCAGTTAAAATGTAAACTTTGTATTGTTGGTAAAAAGTCTGAATGCTCCAGGAAATATGTCAACTTCAAGGTGCTTCTTTATGTAATCACTATATAAGTGTTAGCTTGACTTTAGTAAAAAGCAGCCGATCCAAACCAACACTACTTGGTGTGGTCTCTGACTGTCAATCTGCCTACCTGTGTCTAACCTGATATCTGAACCTCTGATTCCCCGTGGTTGTGGGACCCAACTGGGCCGGTCAGAGGACCTCTGAAAGACTCTACGCACCAAGGTATCAAAGGAGATACTGAGACTCATAGCCAACCTTTGGGCAGAGTGCCGGAAGAGGGAGGTAGAAAGACCTGGAGGAGACAGGAGCTCCACAAGGAGAACAACAGGGCCAAAAAATCTAAGCCAAGGGGCTCCTGCAGAGGTCAATACTCCAACCAAGGACCTTGCATGGAGAAGACTTAGACTCCCTGTTCAGAGAAAGCCCATAGGTTGCTCAGTTTCCAAGCGGGTACCCTAGTAAGGGGAACAGGGGCTGTCTCTGATGTGAACTCAATGGATGGCTCTTTGATCACCTCCTCCTAGTGGGTGCAGCCTTGCCAGGCCACAGAGGAAGATGATGCAGCCACCCTTTGATGAGACCTGATTGGCTAGGGTCAAATAGAAGTGGACGAGGTCCTCCCTTAACAGGGGACTAGGGAAAGGGCATAGGGGGTAAAGAGGGAGAGTGGGTGTTACTGGGAAGGAGATAAGTTAGGGGACTGCAGTCGGGATACAAAGTGAATAAATTATAATAAATAAATTAATTAATTAAATAAACCTCTTTGTATCAGATCTGTGTATCTGTGGTAAATAATTTAAAGCTTATTACAACATGTTCAGTTGATATCCCTGGAAGGATATGATATCAACTTTTTTCTTTTTCTGACAGAAAAGAGGCGTTCTGGGAGAGGGGAGAGGTTGGGAGGAACAGGAACTGGAGTGAATGCAGTTGGAATGTACTTAAAACAAACAAAAAAATATATATATATATGAAATATGTAATATAAAAATATATTTAGGTGCTATATTTAACAAACAAATTGACTTATTTTTAAATTATAGATAGTGTATACACATATATTTATGTACAACTATAACTTGCTAAGCACATTGTTGTTTGTATATGTATAGGTTTAGGTTTAACCATTTGGGATTGAATCTATCAGGAGGTTACTCAGGGTAGAAAAGAATGGGTCTCCCTTTTCTCAACAGCTACTAATTGCCTGTAGCTCTTTAGTTAGAGGCAGGGCCTTGAGAGATTTTTCCAGTGTTGCCATGTCAAATGATGTTATTTTTCAGGTCTTGTTTGCAACATCATGTTTTTGAAATTTCATGGGTGCAACTTTTCTGTCATATATAGAAGATATTTCACAGCAAAATTTCTGGTTCTTTAGCCTTTTCGATCGATCTTTTCTCCGCTCTTCTACAATGCTCCTTAAGCCTCAGGTGTAGAGGCTATGCTATAAATGTATCAATTAAGAATGTACAATACATGAATTATATTTTATATTTTGACCAATTGTGCACTTTTGTAACCATCTCTATCTACAAAAGAAAGTTTTGATAAAGAGCAAGAGCTAAAATTATCTGTGGTTATGAGTATCTAGAATGACACGAAGAATTATAATAGTTTAATAAAGAGCAGTAGTGGGTTCTACTCGAGAACTATGACTTTACCAGCTATTGTTAATTGTCTGGGTTTCCTATACCAGACATGGATTTCTTCTTATCGAGTCTCACCTAACAAAACACTGCAACTTCGTTAAATGCTCAGCCCAAATATCTACTCAGTGAGAAAAATTTCAGACTCTCATATATGTATAAATGATTCACTATGTCTTTCCACAGCTCCTTGCTTAATATTACAGATTTATAAACTGGCATACTAGGTAGATATATATCTGAATCATTGAAATATGATTCTATTGAGACATAAGGAAAAAGTGAAAGATGGGACTTCATTGAAAGAAGTCTGTAGTTTGAGACTATCCCTTATTTTATTGGCTTCACTCCTTGCTCTATTTTCTTGGTCTTCCATTTATTGTCTTAAATGATGTGAATGCTCTGCTTTTAATGTGTCATATTGGTATGAGAAAGTGGTACCTCTGAATCTTTGAGCCCAGATAAATAATTACTCCTTTTCAGTCATTCTCTCGTATTTGGGGCACAATTATAATATAAAAAGAAGGTTATAAATTACTGCAGTAGACATGGGTCTGTGTATATAACTGATACACTAATTTTGCTTTTTTCCCCATATTCACCAAGTAATGGGATATCTGGATTGTATTTTAATTCTATTTTAATTTTCTGAGGATGTGCCATACTATGATATATAATGGATATCATAACGTACAGTATCATCAACAAATTTATGTAAATTTTCTCCCACATCATCATCTGGACCATTTTATAGCAAGAAAAGCCAATATAAGTTTAAAAATATAATTATTATTGCAAACATATTAGTTATTAATATTTAATAATGAATATAATTATGTTGGTTAATCTTAATTGTTAGCTTGATAGAATTCAAATTGTCATAAAAACATACCTCTGGGTGTATCTATAAGGATATTTTCAGAAGGTTTAAATGAAGAGAAGATACCCACCCTCAGTGTGGGTAGAACTATCTCCTGACTGACACAAAAGAAAAGAAGAACAACTTCATTGATATTTTCATGTTTCCTGATTTCAGAAAGATTGTGATTACCTACCATGCCCTTTTGTTGCTGTACTTTTTTCAGAATGATAGATTGGATTATGTCCTTAAACTGTGAGACCCTCTCCTCCAAAGAATCCTTACATAACTTGTTTTATCCAGGTATTTGGCACAATAGTGAGAAAAGTAACTAATATAGACAGTTGACAGCAGGTCACCAGCATTGACCCTTGTAAGAACTGTGTATACTGTTGCTGCTAAACCTGGTGACTGTCTGACTGACAGGTCTTTGAAGCTGTTTTATAAAAATTTACAGGTTAGAGAAGACAGATTACTATAAAAAAGAGCTAATTAACCATCCAAGACAGTGTAGAAGATCAGAATCCTGAAATAAATGCAGACATGAGGCTTATAAGGTTTCAGAAGGAAGAAGTGGTAGGTAATTAGACAGAGATCAGAGTTCTGGGATGTCACTAGGGATACACCATTGCACAACTGTAGGCTTGGACTCTTCATTCCATTTCCCCAGTAGCACTAGAAAGGAAATCATAAGCTTTTTCTTATCATAAGATTTACATGCAATATGAAAAAGTGGAGGTACCATGGCTTTGCAGAATCCCATTACCTTCTGTTAGAGACGTGGGATTCTGATGCCCCAAAGATTAGAGTATCGCATACAATTGTCTTCTTCTTTAACCATTGACCCTAATGGGCCTATCAATCTCCTGTCAGGGAGACTACTCTACAGCTGATTTACATGAATAAAACTAAGGTGATGGGAGGCATAATTAACCATTTAATGAGGTAATGTATACTTTCCTAAATACTCTTATTCATACATCTGCTTATATTGTTTTATTCATAGCACTAAGACCTGTCTACTTTTGTTTATAACCCAAGAAATGTAACTTTTTTTTCCTTCCTTCTGTCACACTTTTGGATACTGCCCCCAAACCCAAGCTTTTTTTTCTTCATGCCTGTGGCTTTCTCATTGTTTCCTAAAGACAGTTCTCCCTCTTATACTTAAGTAGCTGCTTGCCAAACTCCATGACTAAGCCTGCCTGCTTTCTTGGATTGTAATTCAAAAGCCTTCACTTTGTCTTTTTTTCTTCTTTTTGTTCATCCTCCTAATAGCTACTGAGATCTAAGGCTTGCTTGCTCTGTTATTGTTCTCTAAAATCCAAATGTCATTCCCATCTACATTCTTTCTGACACTGTTTCTAAATTTCTTTATTAGCGAGCCTTAAATGCTCACAACAGGAACCCAGTTTCTTCTGGAACAGCACTGTATGAGGAAATGGGTTACAGGACATTCATGTTATATTCTGGCAAGAATCCGTCAGAATTCTCCCTGTGTTCTGAGAATTTAAATAAGAATAAATAAATTGTAAAGAAATAATTCATGTGGTAGAGGATATTTCAAGAAAAGATAGCATTAGGCCATGCCATGGCTGCTCATCATTGATTTTATTTTATTCAGATATAGACTGAAGTAGGGGGAAAATATATGAAAACTATGGGCTTTGGAATGCAAAGGTATAAGAGTTTAAATTGCAGGTAAAAAGGATAGACAAAACACCTGTAATTATTGAAAACGTTACCAAAATTAAAGAGAAATATCATGCTCTTTACTGTAATGATAGAAAAGGTACCATGAAGGCAAGACCACACACAATGAAATGCTCAAACTTGAAAAAAACATAAATCAATTGCAAAAGAGAAAGCTTAAAGTAAGATTGTCCATTAGTGGAATTTTATGCTCACAAACAAACACTCAGGGATACATTCTTCAAGGGATAGCACACAATGACCACTGAAACTGTGGTGCAAAGGTATATGCTCCTTCTGGGAAAATATTCTAACATCATCCAGGTGGTACTAATTTACCAGACATGAAAGATCCAGGAGGGACATGGTCAAGTATGCCTGCACCAGGCTCAAGAAAGCCACCATGAGGAGGCACTATATGGCACTAAATGATGCTGTGTCGGTGAAACTTAAGTTGAAATGGAGACTTCCTACAGTTATCAGTTCCTCAGGATATCTCTTGAAGAAAGCTGAAAGCATAGATTAGAGCAGGCACAGAAGAGAAGTGGAGGGTGTACTACATAAAACGGAGCTACCAGGACATGGATGTTCAAGGTGACTTGAGCTGAGATAATCCCATTGTGAACAATGGACAATGATTATGGGTTTGCATTGTTTAGTGTTTACCACTTTTTCCCTACGTGGATTCAGTCTTACATCTGTTCGATCTTTTCTTGTCTGTTGCTAATCATTACTTTATTTTTAAAATAGAAACATTTATTTCATAAACATACATTGGACCTATGTAACTAAAAGGAGGGGACACAAAGTAAAAAAAATGACTTGAAAATGAATGCCAGAAGAAACTCTGGCATTTTTAATTTAATGTATTTTGCATTAAGAAATAATAATCAGACTGTGTGTGTGTGAGAGAGAGACCATGTGTCAATTGTTATCATTTAAAGTGATAGATTTTGGTAGCAATAGGCAAAAGCCAGATTTATGATAGTTAAAATCTATCATCAATTTTGCTGGATTGGGATGGAGAGATGGTTCAGTGGTTAGAGTAAGGGTTGGGGTTAAGGTTAGGTTTAGCACTATGGTTATGGTTAGGGATTGAGGTGGAGAGATGGCTCAGTGGTTAAGACTGCTGTCTGCTCTTACAGAGGTCCTGAGTTTAATTTCCAGAAACCACATGGTGGCTTACAAACATCTATCATGTGATATGATGCTCTCTTCTGGCATGTACACATACATACAGACAGAGTATTTGTATATGTAAATCAAATAAGTCTTTTTCCCTCCTGGACTCAGAATCATACATTTAGGTGTGTCTATGAGAAGGTAAACAAGGAGGAAAGACTTACCCTAATGCGGTAATACCATTCCATGCCTGAAGTTCCAGATAAAACAAAACGCAGAAAGTGAGTAGATTACCACTTTTCACCTCTTTCTTTCTATAGTTGAAATATATTCAATTGCCTTTTTCTACTATTGCCATGATTTCTCCAGTCTGAAAAACTATACTGCCAAACAGAGATTCCAAACAACACCATTCTGTCTGAAGTGGCTTTTGTCTTTGTCATATCACAATAACCAGGTAACATTTATACTTTAATTTGTTGATTCATAATTGTTTTAGTTAGGGTTTCTATTGCTGTGAAAAAACACCATGACCAGATACAACTTGAGGAGAAATGAATTTCACCTAACAGTTCTTAAGTCTCAGGTCAGGTTCCTTTACAACATACCTTTCCAATGTTGATAACTGTACTTGTATACAACATTTCAAAGTCTCTTCTTTACTGCTCAGATCTTCTAGTACTAATTTTAGGGATGTTTGTCGGATGATTCTATAAATATGACTTAAAAATTAGAAGAGTAATAAAGTAAGTTAGATGTTCTTAGAATAGTAAAGGATATATTATTTGTTGTCTGCTTAGGAAAATAGGCTCACCTTTACACACACACACACACACACACACACACACACACACACACACCTTAACCTAGAGAATAGAGGAGAGGCATGGCCTTTAGATTTTCAAGGTGTATTTTATCTTGTTATGACTGCAGGTTACTGGAATGATAAAACTTCTGGAGGACTTTAAAGGATATTTTATACTGTTATTTCATGCACACATAATATGTAGTTTATTCCTGACCTTTGCACATGATCCAAACATTTCCCTTTTCTTTAACAGTTAAAGCTTGAAGTATGGTTAGCATCTACAGTAATGTTTATTATTATGATGGAAGAATGTCTTCCCATACATCATTCTTTTCACATTTTCTCTTCTGGCTTTTCTTTACTTCAAAAATATGCTTTCTTCTATTGGCATCAGTAAATTTTGTTTAAAAACAAAAGGCTTCAGATACACCACAAATCTTTCACAAGGCAAACAGAGCAGAGAACTCTAGAATAGAAATCATAAAGATATAGTGATTTATCAGAAATTAATATCTCACAAGTTACCTTGCCATAGGAATATCCCTTTTAAAAGGTCACTTCCAATTTGAATTGTTGGCTATTTGGAAAAAAAAATCAACTTAGAGATTCAGGGTATGGTTTGGAAGGCAGATATCATTAGGAAGATAAATGAGTATAATCTTTTCTTCTTCTTCTTTAAATCACTGAAAAACAGGAGATGCATCAGTTTAGAAATAGAAGCCAAAACTAACCTCTGAAATTCACTCCTTTGCAGAGGGGAATTACTCACATAGTCAAGTGACTAGCAAGGTGTCTAGGGTAAAATTAAATTCAGAAATTCTTAAAGTGAATGTGAGCATTAACTTTTGACATGTTACTTATTTCCTTAATTCAAATCCAACAGCCCATCCAGCCCATTATACTGATTAGTTTTTCTAGAATATACTCATGTAATTCAATGTACAGTTTTTCATTAACTTTTGAAATAGAAATCTGATTTGTAGTTTAACTGTATTCAGTCCTCCTTTTTATATTATTATGTTGCTTTGTAGTCCAATTACTGAAAATAGCACATGCTTCTCTATATGAGGAAAGATTTTTATATTGTATAAGGAGTTTTGTCATAAAAATTGCAGAGAGTTTGGAGAGTCATAAAATGAGGATTCCATTCCTTGAAGAAATAAAAATTTAGCCATGCTAACTAAAAGACATAATTCAAAATTTATATTTTTTTCTTTCAAATTATTTTGATATAATCCATACAATAGAAGCCTTAGGGTAAAAGCCCAAATCCCTTAAATTTTCCTCAAAAGATTCTTATTTAGTTTGTACAAAATAAGGGTAAAATAAGGCTTATCTAAAATCTGCCAGGTGTTTGTGTCTTTATTTATTTGATAGAGGATTAGATAGTAGCACCATAATAATTATAGGTATTAGAAACAAACATTATTGGCCATTTAAAAAAGTTATTTATTTTATGTACATTTTTGTGTTTGGCAATTATACACTCACACATCTGTGTGAAAGATTCGCATCCACTGGAATTTCAGTTATACACCAGATAGTTGTGAAGTTGTGAGCTGCCATGTGGGTGCTGGGAATTGAACCAGGATCCTCTGGAAGAGCAGCCAATGCTGTTAACAACTGAGACAACTCTCCAACCCCTTTTGACCATTTTTTAAAATGTTTTCTGTAATACTTTCTAACTGAGCCATTTCTGCACTTCGATTCTTCATATGTGATGATCCATTTTCTGTTATCTAAAACACTGAAAAAATCTGCACCTGTTGCTTAAATGATGTATGTATTAACTAATACAATTTTCTTATGTTAAAATTTTCACTAAATATGTTAAAGCCAAGGTATTGAGGCATATCATGTTGAAAATGCAGTGATTATTTAATATCTAATAAAGTAGACTATCAAGCAAAACTAATCAAAAGATATTGGGGAAGGCAAAACATATTAATCAAAGGATAAATCCATCAAGATGATGTCTAAATTCTGAACATCTATGCCCCAAATTCAAGGACACCTACAGTCATATAAAAAGAAACAAAAACAAAACAACATTACTAAAGCTTAAATAACACATTGAATTCCACACATTAATAGTGGGAGTTTCCCACACACCTATAGGCACTTGATTTTTTTGACAAAGAATCCAAAAATATACAATGGAAAAAAGAAAGCATCTTCAACAAATAGTGCTGGTCTACAAGGATGCTTGCTTGTAGAAGAATACAAATAGATCCATGTTTATCACTCTGCACAAAATTCTACTCCGAGTGGATCAAAGACCGCAAAATAAAGCCAGATAAACTAAATCTGATAGAAGGAAAGTGGGAAAGAGCTTTGAACACATTGACACAAGAGACAAATTCCTGAATAGAACACAAACAGCTCAGGCTCTAAGATCAACAATTAATAAATGGGACCTCATGAAATTGGATAGCTTCTGTAAGGGAAAGGACACTGGCAAAAAGACAAAATGGCAGCTTACAGAATGAGAAAAGTTCTTCGCTAATCATATATCCAACAGAGGGCTGATATCTAAAATATATACAGAACTCAAGAAATTAAACACCACCAAACCAAAAGAAAACTAAACAGCTTCTCAACAGAGGAAACTCTAAAGGCTGAGAAGCACTTAAAGAACTGTTCAGTGTCCTTAGTTATCAGTGAAATACAAATCAAAACAACTCTGAAATTTCCAACTATGAAAACCAGGATCAAAAACCCAAGTTACAGAACATGCTGGCAAGGATATGAGGAAAGGGGAACCTTCCTCCATCGCTGATGGGAGTGTAAACTTGTACAACCACTTTGAACATTAATCTGGCACTTTCTCAAGACCCAGCTCTATCTGAGATAATAACTCTATCTCATGACCCAGATATACTACTCCTGAGCATATATGCAAAAGATGTTCCACAAAACCAAAGGACATTTAATCAGCTATGTTTATTGAAGGCTTATTCATGATAGCCAAAAACTGGAGACCAACCAGATGTCCCTCAACTGAAGAAAGGATAAAGAAATGGTGGTATGTTCACACAATGAAATACTACTGAGCTATTAAAAACAAGGAAATTATGACATTTGCAGCAAATGGATGGAACAAGAAAAGATCATCCCCAAATCCAGAAAGACACATATAGTATGTAATCACTTATAAGAAGATATTAGCCATATAGTATAGGATAACCATATTATAATTCATAGACCCAAAGAAAAGTAACAAGAAGGACCAAGGGAGGACACATAAATCACACCCAGAAATGGAAATAGAATAGATAGACAAATCCTTAGCTAAACCAACTAAAAGGCAGAGGGATACTATACAAATCAATAAAATCAGAAATGAAAAGAGGGACACAACAACAGAACACTGAGGAAATCCAAAGAATCATTAGATCCTACTTCAAAAGCCTATATGGAACACAATTTGAAAATCTAACAGAAATCAACAATTTTCTTGATAGATTCAATTTACCAAACCAGAAGCAAGATCAGGTAAGTAAATTAAACAGTCCTATTATCCCTAAGGAAATAGAAGCTGTCATCAAAAGTCTCCCATCCGAGCAACAGATCCAAAAAGTCTGGGCACAGGTGTCTTTTCTGAGACTGATACTCCAGCCAAGGACCACTCATAGAGATGGCCCGGAATTCTGCACAGCAGTAGCCTATAGCAGTTCAGTATCCTAGTGGCCACCATAGTAATGGGGACAGGGACTGTCTCTGACATGAACTGATTGGCCTGCTCTTTGATCACCTTTTCTCGAGGGGGGAGTAGCCTTACCAGACCATCTCCTGATGAGACCAGATGGACTAGGATCAGAGGGAAGGAGAGGAGGACCTCCCTTTTCAGTGGACAGGAAGAAGGACACAGGTGGGATTGGTAGGGGAGGAAGGAGGGAGGTACAGGGGGGATACAAAGTGAATAAACTATAATTAATTAAAAAACCTCAATGACAATACATGCTAGAGAGGATGTGGAGAAAGGGGAACCCTCCTCCATTGGTGGTTGGAATGTAAACTTATATAATCACTTTGGAAATCAATCTGACATTTTCTCAGACAATTAGGAATACTGCTTCCTCAAGATCCAGCTATACCACTCCTAGGCATATATCCAAAATATGCTCAAGTACACAAGACATTTGCTTAGCCATGTTCATAGCAGCTTTATTCATAATATCCAGAATCTGGAAACAACCCAGATGTCCCTCAACTGAGAAATAGATACAGAAATTATTGTGCATTTACACAATGGAATACTACTCAGCAATTAAAAACAAGGAAAGCATGAAATTTGCATGCAAATGGTGGGAACTAGAAAAGATCATCCTGAGTGAGGTATTCCAGAATCAGAAAGACACACACAGTATATACTCACTTAAGTGGATATTAGACATATAATATAGGATAAACCTACTAAAACCTGTAATCCTAAAGAAGCAAAAGAAAAAGGAGGACCTTGGGTAAGATGATTAATCCTCACTCAGAAAGGGAAATGGTGGAGACATCAGAAGAAAGAGAAAATAGGGAACAGGTAGGAGCCTACCGCAGAAGGCCTTTGAATGACTTGCCTCAGCAGGGTATCAAAGCAGATGATGAGATTCAAACTTTGGGGAGAGTGCAGGGAATCCTTCGAAAGAAGGGAGCAATAGAAAGACCTGGAGGGGACAGCATTTTCACAAGAAGAGCAATGGAACCAAGAAATCTGGCCCAGGGGTGTTTTCTGAGACTGATACTCCAGCCAAGGACCACACATGAAGATAGCCTGGAACCCTGCAGATGTAGCCCATGGCAGTTCAATCTCCAAGTAGGTTTCATAGTAACGGGATCAGGAACTGTCTCTCAAAGGAACTGATTGGCGTGCTCTTTGATCACCTCCCCCTGATGGGGGAGCAGCCTTACCAGGCCAGAGAGGAAGACAACACAGCCACTCCTGATGAGACCTGATAGACTAGGATCAGAGGGAAGGGGAGGAGGACCTCACTTATCAGTGGACTGGGGGAGGGGCACAGGTGGGGAAGAGGGAGGGACAGTGGGATTGGGAGGGTAGAGGAAGAGAGCTACAAGGGGAATACAAAGTGAATAAACTGTAATTAATAAAAATAATTTTTTTAAAAAAGAAAAAAAAAGTCCAGGGTTTATCTTCCTCTATGTCTTTACATATCTTATTTTTTTCCTCTGTTATCATCTTCATGAGCATAGTTGTTAGGTCATCTTCTTGGATTTCAGTTATGCTGGGGTGTCCAGGGCTACTTGCCCCTGGGTAACTGGGTTCTGGAGATGCCATATTGCTCTGTCTTTTGTTGCTTAAGCTTTTATGCTGGCCTCTACCTATTGGGCTATCTTAGGTGTTTGGGCTTATTTTCTGGTGTTTCCTGGGGATCCTGTGGTGGAGAGAATCCCCTTGGCAGAAAGCTGGTTTTTCTTGAAGAAAGTCTTCTCAGCTTTTTGGGTATAGTCCCTGGATGGCTGGCGTTTTTTCAGGAGTTGCTTCTGCTCACCTCAGGGATAGAGACCTGAGTGGTAACTGTGGTCTTTGTTAGTCGAGAGGGTTCTCCTCTCACCCAGGGACGTCCTGAAAACAGCTGCCCTGTTTCTGGGTTTCTTGCTGCAAATTTAATGATCAGCTGCTGTGACACAGTTGGACATCTGGCACACAGCAACTGTTTGTGCCTGTGTCTGTAGCACATCTCAGTGATGGTGGCTCAGCCCCTCCAGTCTTCGAAACTTTTTCCAGGGAAAAATTGGGTGATTTCAGTCAGTACAGATTCCTTCCTTCCCTGTGGATTCTCTGGAGACAGGGACTCCCAGTCTCTTTTTGGCTCTGGGGCACACCGCTCAGTCTCCACCAGCTAGCTGGCGCTCAGAAACTACCTGTGTCTACCTTTCCGGCCTTTGGGAGCCAAGCTAACTAAAAGGCAGAGAGACACCACCCAAATCATCAAAATCAGAAATGAAAAGAGGGACATAACTACATACGCTGAGGAAATCCAAACAATCATTAGGACTTACTTCAAAAGTCTATATGCCATAAAATTTGAAAATCTAAATGAAATGAACAATTTTCTTGATCGATTTGACTTACCAAAGCTGAACCAGGACCAGGTAAATTAACTAAATAGTCCTATAACCCCCAAAGAAATAGAAGCGGTCATAAAAAGTCTCCCATCCAAAAAAAGCCCAGGACCAGATGGCTTCAGCGCAGAATTCTACCAGACCTTCAAAGAAGAGCTAATACCAATTCTCTTCAAACTATTCCACAAAATAGAAACAGAAGGAATATTACCAAACTCATTCTATGAAGCCACAGTCACCTTGGTACCTAAACCTCACAACGACTCAACAAAGAAAGAGAATTTCAGGCCAATCCCCTTTATGAACATTGATGCAAAAATATTTAACAAAATACTTGCAAACCGGATACAAGAACACATCAAAGATATTATCCACTATGACCAAGTAGGCTTCATCCCAGGTATACAGGGGTAGTTCAGTTTACAGAAATTCATCAATGTGATCCACCATATTAACAAACTGAAAGAAAAAAAAACATATGATAATCGCCCTAGATGATGAAAAAGCATTTGACAAAATCCAACATCCATTCATGTTTAAAGTATTGGAGAGATCACGGATACAAGCACTTAACTAAACATACTAAAGACAAGATAGAGCAAGCCTATAGCCAACATCAAACTAAATGGAGAGAAACTTAAATCAATCCCACTGAAATCATGGACAAGACAAGGCTACCCACTGTCTCCATATCTCTTCAACATAGTTCTTGCTAGAGCAATAAGACAATTAAAGGAGATCAAGGGGATGGATTCAGTTCAGAAAAGAAGTCAAAGTATCATTATTTGCAGATGGTATGATAGAATACATGAGTGACCCAAAACTTCTACCAGGGAACTCCTACAGCTGAAAAACACCTTCATCAAAGTGGCTGGATACAAAATTAACTCAAAAAATTAAGTAGCCCTCCTATATACAAAAGACAAATGGGCTGAGAAAGAAATTAGGGAA
The DNA here is from genome assembly GCF_907164565.1 of Psammomys obesus. NCBI lineage: Eukaryota > Metazoa > Chordata > Mammalia > Rodentia > Muridae > Psammomys > Psammomys obesus. The sequence goes on from NW_026596069.1 coordinate 27,438,793, forward strand.
ACAGCACCCTTCACAATAGCCACAAATGACATAATGTACCTTGGTGTGACTTTAACCAAGCAAGCCCAAAACTTGTATGAAAAAATTCCAGTCTCTTGAAGAAAGAAATAGAAGAAAATATCAGATGATGAAAAGATCTCCCATGCTCATGGCTTGGCAGAATTAACATAGTAAAAATAGCCATCTTACCAAAAGGAATCTACAGATTCAATGCAGTTTCCATCAAAATACCAATAAAATTCTTTACAGACCTTGAAAGAACAATGCTCAACTTCACAGGGAAAAAACAAAAAACCTAGAATTGCCAAAACTATCCTGTACAACAGATCATCTATCTCTAGGTAACTCCATCCCTAATCTCAAGCTGTACTACAGAGCAATACTAATAAAAACTCTATGGTACTGGCATAGAAACAGAAAGGAGGATCAATGGAATCAAATAGAAAACCAAGAAATAAACCCACACACTTATGGACACTTGATTTCTGACAAAGAAGTCAATAAATGCAATGGACAAAAACACAGTATCTTCAACAAATGGTGCTGGTCTAACTGGATGTCTACATGAAGAAAAACGCAAATAGATCCATATTATCACCCCGCACAAAACTAAAGTCCAAGTGGATCAAAGACCTCAACCAGGCACACTAAATCTGTTAGAAGAAAAAGTGGGGAACAACCTAGAACTCATTGGCACAGGAGACAACTTCCTGAACAGAACACCAACAGCACAAGCTCTAAGATCAACAATTAATAAATGGGACCTCGTGAAATTGAAAATCTTCTGTAAAGCAAAGGACTCTGTCATCAGAACAAAACAACAGCCTATAGATTGGGAAACAATCCTCACCAACCCTATATCTGACAGAGGGCTAATATTCAGTATCTATAAAGAACTCAAGAAGTTAAACAGCAACAAAATCCGAATCCAATTAAAAAATGGGGTACAGAGCTAAACAGAGAATTCTCAATATAGTGTTGAGCCCAGTTCGTGAACCTCAAAAGATCAGGAATGAATAGACTCCACTGTAAATACATGAGGTTTTTTAATATCAAATTATTACAAGCTGCAGTTTGGGCTCATACCTCCACCGCCAAAGTGGTGAGAGCCCCTAAAGCCTCGTGCTCAGGTTAGTTGGTTGATTTAAAGATTCCGGTCCCTACCAGCATGCCCAAAACAGGGGCAATTCCTGCCTGGCAAGCATCTTTGAAAGGCAAAAGGGATGCTGCATTTTGAATTGATTGGCTATAGGAAGGTCCCCAAACCATTAATGATCTGGTGTCCCTCCCTAAGGGGATGTGCTAGTTTCCTAGCAACTTTATCTCTAGAGGGCAGGAAATGAATGCAGGGCATTACTGGAAATGTCTCCACCTAGCTAGCATTCATTCAGGCTTTAAAATTTAAAATAATAGCCACCGATTTTTTAATCTTTTGGTCTCTCAATAGGAATAACAAATGACTGAGAAATACTTAAAGAAATGTTCAACATCCTTAGGTATCAGGGAAATGCAAATAAAACAATGCTGAGATTTCACCTTACACCCATCAGAATGGTTAAAATAAAAAAACTCAAGTGACAACACATGCTGGAGAGAATGTGAAAAAAGGGGAACCCTCCTCCATTGCTGGTGGGAATGTAAACTTGCACAACCATTTTGGAAATCCATCTGGTGCTTTCTCAGAAAAATAGAAATAGTGCTACCTCAAGATCCAGCTATACCACTGCTAGGCATATATCCAAAAGATGCTCAAGTATACAACAAGGAAATATTTATTAAGTAAATAATTTGAAGTGAGAAGCCCCACTTCCGTATCTTTTGAGGTGGGAAAATATACCTTTTATCTAGAACTATGAGATAATAATCTGGACCACAACTCCATCTTACAGCCTATATAGAAATCATGACAAAAGAAAGCCCGCTTTCACTGTCTGCTTGCTGTCACTAGCAAATCCATTCACATACTATCATTAGAACATGTTTCTTTGGGATTCTGCCACATGCTGAAGAACAGTTGAAATAGCCAGCCTTGTGGACTCAACAACTACTGCATTCTTGATTCCTGTACTGTATAGACAGTCATTGTTGGACTAGTTGGACAACAGTGTATAAGACATCTAATAAATCTCAGAAAGAAATATATATATATATATATATATGTATGTATGTATATGTCTACTCATATATGCATTTTATATGTTCTATCTCCAGAGAATCATACTGGAAAATTCTCATATAGATAAATTATAAGTAAATAAAATCTCAAGCAAAAACTCATGAACACATTGAGATTGTATAGTAATTATTTAAATCTATGATTTTTCTTTTTTACTTGAATATAAAACTTAAATTTAACTTAAAACTAGTTAAATTATTGTTGAAACCAGAGAGTTGAAATTATGCTAGAATATATAGTAAAATGTACCTACCATGTTCATTTAAATATAAAATGCATTTCGGTGATTGAAATATGGAAAAGCACTTAATTCCTTAAAAATAAATTTTCCCAGTGAAGGTAAAGTAATAATGATTCTAAAAATCACAGTGGTAATATAGGTAAAATGAGAAAATATTTATTCATATGCCTTATGGAAAAGAACACTTTTGTTTTGCAAGTGTTCTGAATTAACTTACATTTAACTGTTGAACATAGTTCATTCAAATTTATGTAGTTATTATTTCCTAGCTTAAAAATCAAATGAAGACATCTTACAAAACTAAATCAAGTTAATTATTTTTAGAAATGTTGAAAACATTCATGCATGCATATAGGGTGAAAATAGAAAACACATAAAATATCATCTGCAATTTTCATCTTACAAAAATAAAACCCTACAACACAGTAAATAACTTTTAAATGATTTATATTGTTCCCAAACTTGTCCTTGTTATTGGTCACATTGTTTTTAAACTACAATTTTTATAATGTTTGAGAGCTATAAATTGCAGTGTTGTAGAAAAACACTGAAGCTGACTCAGACCTCTGTGTAATAGGTATTGTTAGGAAACCTAAATCAATTAATTGTAGAGGCATTTTAATCTGGCAACACGGCTGGTTTGGCAAGAGGTTGCATCAAAAAACACCTTGTCTATGAGATCTGATTGGAAAGTAGTCATACTATGGATTACAGTATGATCTGGCTGGCATACAGGTACATATTTAGTATATACCTTTAATCCCAAACAATATAGATAAGATTAGGTTTTAGAATGACTGAACCACATTTGAAAGTGATGTTTAATTGAGGGACTGACAAAGTGACTAATCAGAGGAAGATTTGACACAATATAATACACCTAACTCTCATGAGACAGACAGAGAGAAACTACTTAAGAGCAGTTCTACTTAAGAGTTGAAACAGTAGAGTAGGGTAGAGAGAGAAGAACAGAGACAATGCAGTAGTATATATTAGAGAGCACAGTACTGAAGAGAGTAAAATCGAGAAAGGAGTTTTGAGAGTTGAGCTCAGTCAGTCAGTTGGAAGTCAGTGTGGAGTCAGTGCAATAGAATTGAGTTTAGTTGAGTTTGGTGTTGTTCAGTTGAGTGCAATTGAGTTCATGCATTTTGTATAGTTCATGGTGTCCAGAGGCAGTTTTTCCAGGCAAAGCAATTCAGTCAGAAGCTGAGAGAAGCCAGACAGTTAGAAGAAGAGTTTGAATAAGAACAGCTAAGTTGAACCAGCCATCCAGAGTTTGAAAAGATCTAGAAAGTGTGAGCTTATTCAGCAGGAAGCCTCTGAGATGACAACTACATAATGTGAATAAAGGTTACTTTTAGAGTTTAACCACTAAATTGTGTGGAATTATGCATATGTATTCTCAAATGTGAATCTGCCATCTAATATTTTTAAATGATAATTTCTGTGCCTTATATTCTTCAATTATTTTTAAGTAATCATAAAACTTACTCTCTTGAGCTACTATAAAATTTCTTATATAGTAATTGATTAACAACAAAAACATTACTTTTTCCCAAATTTTACTTGCAGAATTAATCATATGTTCTTGGTAGTTTCAAAGTCACTCTTAACTCTCATTTCCATAAATTTGCCTTATAACCAGTTAATAATTATTTCTTAAGTGGCTCTTAATTTCTTTAGGTGAGAAAGTATCTCAGACTTCTGAGACAAACATGTTGTGGAGATAAATATGTTTTTGTTGTTCTTGTTGTTTCTTTTTTGTTTGTTTGTTTTTTGGTTCCAGGTGTGGGATGTGGGACTGATTCAGATGGTCCACAGGAGGAGACTATTTGCTTCAGATGGCTCTGAGGGGAGATCTTTGCCAGCTGCCGATAGTTTAAATCTGAGGACTCTGGAGAGAAAATAAATGCCAGAGTCCAGAGAGTGTGGAGATCAGAGAAAGAACGAGGCTGGTCCTGCTCTTCCTTGTTGTTCTTGGTTGCTGTTGTGAGACAAGAAGTTGGAGATGTCCTAAAAAGAGGATTGGACTGGCTCCTAGGAACCTGAGAACCCTAACCAGCAGGAAGCAGCTAAGGAAAAAATGTGCTCACTCTACCAATAACTCTTTCTCTCCTACCTGGTGTTGGGGTGATGGAAGGGATTGGGGTGGAGTAGGGAGAAAAAGATATAAGAAACTAAGAGACCTAGAACCCCTGTTCAAAGGAAGCCCATTGGCTGCTCAGTTTTCAAATGGGTTTCCTAGTAAGGGGTACAGGGGATGTCTCTGAGATGAACTCAGTGGCTGGCTCTTTGATAACCTCCCCCTGGGCTATGTGGTCTTGCCGGGCCACAGATTAAAATGATACAGCCAGCCTTGATGAGACCAAATAAGCTAGGGTTGGATAGAAGGGAAGGAGGTCTTCCCCTATCAGGGGACTAGGGAAAGGGCATAGGGAGAAAGGAAGGGTGGGTGGTACTGAGAGGAGACAAGGGAGGGGCCTGCAGCAGGGACACAAAGTGAGTGAATTGTAATAAATAAATGTATAACTAAAATTAAATAAAAAAAATTTAAAAAGAAAAAAGTACAGAAAAGAGTTTAAAACAAAGTACAGCAACACAAACATTTTTGTGTAATAAAAATACTCAATTTCATATGAACTGGTTTTTTTTAATTTTTATTAATTACAGTTTATTCACTTTGTATTCCCCCTGTACCTCCTTCCCTCCTCCCCTCTCAATCTCACCTTCCCTCCCTCTTCCCCACCCATGTCCCTCTCCCAGTCCACTGAAAAAGGAGGTCCTCCTCCCCTTCCCTCTGATCCTGGTTTATCAGGTCTCATCAGCAGTGGCTGCATTGTCATCTTCTGTGGTCTGGCAAGGCTGCTACCCCCTCAGGGGGAGGTGATCAAAGAGCAGGCCAATCAGTTCCTGTCAGAGACAGTCCCTGTACCATTACTAATGTACCCGATCTTGTCTAAACTGTTATTTTTACATTTATTTCTTATTTGCTTCTTATTATTTTCTACATTATTTCAGTCATTCTATGCACAAACACATATATGTAGATAATAGATATAAAGCCAAATAAAGACACATATATAAACAGAAATTTTATGCACATAAATTTGCATATATGAATATTTTATGCATCCGTGTACAATACATATGCACACATAACACAATATAGGATCATGTTTGAGTCAGTCATATGGAAAGTGTTTATTAATGAAGTCGATTTATTTAATAATACATCTATGAAACGATATTCTGCCACTGGTTATCTAAAATACTGAATAAATTTTTCTTCTACATACTTAAAAATAAGATAACGAAATGAGTATTTGCTGGTGAGAATCTCACATTATACAAGGCCTAGAAGAGCAGGAATCAGCCAATATTTACCAAGTGTTCTGGCATCATAACAGAAGAACACAATGTGGCTGCTCTTCTGGCTGTAAAGTTCACATTGCATTAACTATAAAGTGTATTGTAGTTAGAGTATGTTCATATTCATTCACATTCACTGTTTATGTATTTCCAGCTTCGGAGCTTTAGGAAAAGCAGTGAATTGTTATTTCCAGTTGACAAGTGAAGAAATTCAGCTCAATGATACACAGGAATGTGCTGTGTTCGGGGTAAAATCAAGACAGGATTCTCCCCAGTTTTGTTTCAAATTAAAATATCTAAAAAATAATCTCATTAAATGTAGTAAGCCTACTTATTCCCTTAAACAGTTTTGTGTTAATTGACATCAGAAAACATCATTTTGATAAAAAATTAATATAAGAATGTGGTTTTATTATAAAAAAAAGAACACCCCTGTTGTTAGATTCAGAAGCAGATGCTGGTATGAAAACCTGCTAGCTCAGAGAGGTAGAGAAAGCACCCATCTGATGTTTCTACTCAGCTGGCATGCCAGAAGGAAAGTGCACATCCCCAAAGAAAAAAACCTAAGAGCCAAAGGCCTCAAATCTCTTCTCTACCATTGTCTTAAATACCCTTCTCTCAATGTCCCTCCTTTCTGTTTAGTCTCTTTCGGCATGTTGCTTGCTCCTTCTCTTGACCTAGGGTTAATTTTATTAAATCCTATTTACAGAAAGCTCTTGGATTAACAGTGTGTGAAAGGGCTGAGCCACACCAAACAAGAGACAAGTTTTTACAGTTCACAGTCTTGGGGTTCACAATGTGATCAAATATCCTGCAACAGTGTGTTCAAGAATAAACAACATTGCTATATGTTTAGAAAATCTAAAACATGCAATTAAATTATTTTCTATTTTATATTTCTCATTTTAAGCTGCATTGCATTTTTCTTTTGATTATTTTTAAGAAATTAAAGTTAATCAATGGTATTTAAAAGACTGTTGGAGTTCAACTTATATCATAGTACCATGGTAATAAAAACTATATTGTATTAGAACTAAAACAATTCCATAGACAGAGGTAATAAAATTGAAGAGCCAGATATCAGTTTACAGAGCTATATCCACATGATTTTTGACAAAGATTCTAAAACTTTACACTGGAGCAAAGACAACAAATAGTGCTGGTCAAAGTAAATTTCAACATGCAAAACAATGAAACTAGATTCTAGTTTCTTATCCCATGAGAAAATCAGCCCTAAGTGAATCAAGGACCTTAACATAGACCCAATACTCTGAATCTGGCAAAGGAACAACAGAGGGTCTGCTTTAACTTATAAACAGAGGTAAGGACTTTTGAAATAAGGCCGCAACAATACAGGAACTAACACCATCAATCTATACATTCTTATGAAAGCATGTTGGTGTTATTCATTCATATCAGTTTCTTGTTGCATCTACAAGAAATTGATATAAATGAATAGACAGTCCACACAAAGAGAAATGGAAATCCTTGCCAGCTACTCATTCAGCAGAGGATTTGTGCCTAGAATATGAAAGAAACAAGAACAAAAATGAAAAAATAACAATAAAAAACAATCCCCTCAAATACCCACTAAATGTTAAGAAAATAAACAAAATAATTTTAAAAGTACTGCAGAACTAAAAAGAAAATCCTTCAGAGAAGAAATACAAATGACTAGTGGGAAATATTTTAGAAATTGTTCAGCAGGGAGTCAGCAGGAAATGCACATTCAAACTGGTTTGAGATTCCATTTTATCCACTCATTCTGGCTATCAACAGAGCTAAAAATGATAGCAAATATTGGCATTGATTTGGTGAAAAACAAATTCTTACAATCTCATGGTGGGAAATCAGACTTATACAGCTAATATGGACCAACAGCTAGTTCAGCAACAGGGTTCTGGTGAGGAAATGGGGGAGGGTGATTTAACTTAAGGTCCACTCTACAAAATGAAACCCATTCTTAACACTGCTTCAGAACATGAGCCTAGATAGCCCAGGGGCCTAAGATAAAACCAAATATCACTGTTATAAAAAGAGAAAAATTCAGTGATAAAATGACTACTAATGATATTCTGCTATACTCACAGATTAGTGCCTTGTGCAGCCATCATGAGAGCTTCTCTTGCATCAGATGAGAACAAATGCAGAGAACCACAGACATGCATTAGATAAAGAGTGAGAGATCTTGGAAAACCCAGCCCTAAATGGACTGTCTCCATCAAATCCCTCCTCTCAGAGCTCACAGGAACCCCACAGAAAAAGAAATGAAAGGAATATAGGAGTCAGAAAAGATGGAGGACACCAAAAAACAAGGGTTTCTCAATCACTCCAGGACAGGCCTCAGGCTAGGGAGTAGATGACCAGCATATAATTGAACTCCACAGACTTTGTGTGTGTGTGTGTGCTTTTATTTAATTACAGTTTGGGGTTTTGTTGTCTGTTTGGTGTAGTCTTTTTTCTTCATTTGGGGAAAGCATACTTTCGAAAAAAAAAAAAAAACAAGAAAAAATATTTTCAACAAAATCATAAAGGAAAATTTTGAAAGCTAAGAAAACAGGTGCCTATCAAAGTACAAGAGACATACAGAACAGAAAACAGAAAGGACCAGGAAAGAAGTCCATCATATGAAACTATAGTCAAAATACTAAAGGTTTTTTTTTCATTGTTTATGCTTTTATTTGTATTTCAAACTTAGAAAAATATAAAAAGGGAGACAGAAAATTGAAATATATACCATCTGGCATGACGGACCTTTGGACAGGAACAGCAATGGGAACCAGCCTAATGTACACTGCAAATGAATAAAATAGCAAAAGGAATCCCCAAGGTTTGGCTGGTTTTGTTGTGTTATTGCTCTTTCTTTTTTTTCAGTTTTATTTTTTTAATTAATGTAAGACAAAGAGTAAGGTCAAGACAAAGGTTTGCTTCTTCTTTGTCATTTTGTGCGTTCCCAAGTCAACAAGTATTTTCATGGAGAATAAGATGGAATAAGAGAAAATCAGGAAATGGAAATGGCAAGCAAAACCTAGCATGTTTGTTATTGTCAACATGTTTAACCTTTGCTTTAAGATATTTCAAAACATTTGCTTCCGGCATCTTATGTCCCAGCTTCTATTCTGACTCACTAGGAAGTAGGCCAAAATTTGCTTGGACCTTATCTTCAACTTGTTCAGTTTCACATGGCAACTTCAGAGTCACATGCTCGCCTGGTGAAGGAAGTACTAAGCAGAGCTGTGGCTTTTCAGGGTGCTTTCCCGTGGGGCGTGGGAGGTAGTGCTAAGTGGGGACACTGCATTCTGAAATAGCATCTTGTACTTGAAGTAAAATCCCCTTGGCCAGAAGATGGCCAGAAGATGATTTTTCCTGAAGGAGTCCTCCTCTGCTTTTTGGGTATGGTCACTGTATGGCCAGTGTTTCTCAGGAATTGCCACTGCTCACCTCAGGTGTATAGCCCTGAGTAGTAGCTGTGGTCTTTGTTAGGCAGCGGGGGCTCTCCTCTTACCCGTAGAAGTTCTCAAGACAGCTGCCCCACTGCTGGGTTTCTCGTTATAAATTTAGTGAGCTGCTGCTGTTGTTACAGTTTTCCAGGTACAGTCCTCTTGAAGAACCTGCTGATTCCCTAGCTGTGGGGTTTTCTCCCAACAGGGAAACTCAGTCTGTTATCCTGGGGCACACAGTTCTCTCCGGGAAAGTGAGAGGAGCGCCCAGCTAGTCTCTGGGCCAGAGGCTGAGTGCACTGCTCTAGGCCTGGAGAATGTGCACCTAGGTTGAGTTGGCGCCTGGGGGCACCGCTCTGGTCTGTAGGCTGGTAACTGAGGACTCCATTCTGGTCTGAAGGCTGGGTGCCTCAGTCTGGACCTGAAGCTGTGTGTTCTTCTCTGGGATGTCGGCTGTGGGCAATGCTCTGGTCCGGACACTGTGGGTGCAGCCCTCTTGAAGGACCAGGGATTCCAACAGTTTTGTCAGTATAGCTAGGGATAATTGGTTGATCCTTGGCACACTATCTGAGGGCTGCTGTAATGGTTCTCTGGCTTTTGTAGGTCTGAGGATGCAGCTGTGAGCCCCAGTGCCCTAGGGGTAAGTGGCTGAGCACAGAGCTCCTGCCTGCATTAGAAAGCTAGAGCCTAGAGTCTGCGTGAATCCAGAAAGTCTTTTGGTGCTGGGTGTCCTGAGCGTTAGATCTGATGATCCCCCCGCTGTGGGGTTTCCTCCTGCCAGGGTCACCCATTCTTTGCTTTGGGGACCGCCGTTCTGTCTGGGGTGGCGAGTAGAACCCACAGGCACAGATGCCCGCCTGTGTCTCCGCCTTTCTGGCCTTTGGGAGCCTGGGCGTCTGCCTAAACTGGGTAATTTTCCTGAGACCTTTTCGGGGTGGTGGTATCAGCTGAGTGCTCTGAGATCAGACCAACCGTTTCCCTCCCTGTGTGTTTGCACCCGACAGTGAAACTCAGTCTCTGGTGCCCTGGGATCCACAGTTCTATCTGAGTCGGCGAATCAGGCGCGCAGGCAGGGCTCTGTGCAGGTGCCTGGGTCTCCAGCTCTGGCTCCGGAGTGGCTCCTGGGGCGCCCGTGGAATCCGAGTCTTTTCCAGGGGATTTCTGGGTGACCTAAGGTCAGTCCCAATCATTTCCTGCTCTGTGGGGTTATCTCTCAACTGGAAAAATTCAGTCTGTGATGTTGTGGGCCCACAGATCAGTCTGGGACAGTGACCAGATCAAGCTGGTGTGTAGCTCTGGGCTGGCGACCAAGCACCTGGCAGAACTAGGATCTCTTCCGCAGTTTAGCTGGGTGAGATAAAGCTGATTGAATCCCCCACCGTGGGGTATCCTCTCACCTGGGAAACACAATCACTTGTGTTTTATGGCCGTGAGTTCTGATTGCTAGTCACTGTGCCAATCCTGCTGTGTTGCTGCTCAAAATGAGAGTCCTCCCGGCACCGCCATCTTGCCCCGCCCCCCAGTTATCAATAATTTATGACAGCATTTTATTACCTAATCACAATGTAAAAATGACTTTTAACTTTATTTAGTAAGTTATAAGTATGCAAAGAAATAAATGATAGCATGAAATGGCCATAATATTAAGATAAAACTATATACCCATATTAATGCCTGAAGCTCATAACAATGATGTCATCAAGATCTGACAAGGATTCAGGGAAACAGGAAATGTCATTTCCATGGTTATAATGCAAGGTCATAATTTACTATTCACTTTGGAGGACCTAGAATAACTCTTACAAAAACCAATCATATTTTCACTATAAAGTGCAGAAGTCACACCCTTTTGACACGAACTAGTGTAATAAAAACACACCAAAACAAAACAAACAAGCTAGGAAAAGTCAAGACACAAACAAACAAAACCCAACTCTTAGCTGCATAGAAAGCATTACAAGTGCACAAAAGCTTTATTCATAGTTTCCAACTTGGAAGTAATTAAAATGACCTATGCTTATATATCTAAAAGAAAAGAATCAAACAAACAAGTTTAAAACCCTAAAATGAGAGAAAACAACCCTCAAAAACCAACCAACCTACCAAACAAACAAACAAACAAACAAACAAAAAACCCCAAAACTAAATATTATGTTAATAGCAAATGAGCTATTGGGATATCAGTTGAATTTTTATTTTTCCTATTTTACTTCTGGTGTCTTGGGAATTGAACTCAAGTTTTCAGGCTTGAGGGCAAGTGTCTTACTTGCTGAACCATCTCTCCAACTCATATGGAAATATAACTCTTGAGGAAATACAACTGCTCTGTGCTGCTAAAATAGTGGGCACAAGCAATCACAGTTTTAACTAAATTAATAGAATGATCAGTGTAGATCATGGACTGTAGGCAACAATATTGGATCTCCATAGTTTCACCAGTTGTAACAAATTGTTTCTGTGGTGAGGAGATTAACAGGGAGGTTGGTTAATGTAGGTTCCTTATCAAATATATGAAGATACACATTATATGGTAAACCTCATACTTCTTTTCATTTTTTATGAGCATAAAATAAAAATAAAGTCTAAAAAATATTCTAAAAAATAAAGTCTATTAAATCAGCAGTGCAAATTGGACTTATTTTCTTATCACAAAACAAGTCTTAATAATACCTGTTTTGTAGTCATAACTATAATTTCAGGAAGTATTTACATAGCTAGAAACAAAGCTGTGTTTGATAATACTTTAACTGAACCATATTTATTGAATACAATTAAATCTCAAAAACAGAGGCTTTTATTTACTGTTTCAATGTGCTTTACTTAATATGATACTTTGTCTCCACAATAAAACTGAGGAAGCAAACATAATCTTTCAGGTCAGGAATTTTAAATAAGTCCTGGAGAATGAATTTCTTTTCCAAAATTTGATCTCATGTCATTCAAATTGAAGAGTCACTGGATATTAGTCAGATAGTTCTCAGAAGAGCTTTAGTGGAAATATTACTCCTTCAGTTTTCCAAAGACAAGGTTCATTTCATTTTGCATTAGAAGGGTACTAGACTGTCACAAAATGACCCTTTGTGTTATGAATACTGATTGAAGTGGTCTTTCCTCATGGCCGCTTTTATATTTATGTAGTGAAAGCCAAGTCATGAGTACTTTGAAAGGAATTTGGTTATTCTATGGAAAAAATGCTGAAATATAAATACACTATAGCATTTGATTTTCATGTGATGATTTTTTTTCAAAAATTCCTTTCTGAAAATTAAATATGAGTATCTTCACGAAGTTAAAGATCTACTTCAATTAGGTCTTCTGGTCTTTCAAAAATGAAAATGATTCCCTAATTCCCATCCAAACTTATCAGAAGTAAAGGTACTCATCACTTCTATGGAACTTATCAATTTATATAAATTGTTCTATGTTATTTTAGAGTCCTAATTTTTGAAATATTTGTAACCAGAAGTCTTAACTCATTTTACATATGCACATATTTTTACTTATACCACAAATCACCCATGAAAGCTTGTCACTTGTACCTGCCTTCTCTGGATTGTTTCTAATTTTAATATTCTTATTGTGGTAACCCAGTTCCAGAAAAACATTTATGGTGTGTACCTACTTAAAAATGGATTTTAGCCATATAGTAGAGGATAAGCACATTACAAGGCACAAATCCAAAGAAAATAAAAAACAAAGAGGATTCAAGAGAGGATGCATAAATCTCACCCTGAAGGGAAGAGAGAATAGCAGAGGAAGTGGTTGAAGAGGGGGGAACAAGGTAGGAGAGGGGGTGCAGAGAGTTAAGAGGGTGGAGAACAAACCCGAGAGAGCAAGGGGGCGATGACAGAGGCCTGTAGAAAAAAAAGAAACTGAGGATGGGGCATCTCTGTGACAAGGTGGAGACCTAAGTCAGGGTAAGCTCCTGGGAAGATGGAAGGGAGATTCAACCAGAGACTCCTGGTAGCAGAGGGCAAAGAGCCAAAAGAGGTCACTCTCTAACTAGACTAGTACTAAAGGGAGGGGAACACCAACCTACCCACAAAAACTTTGACCCCCAATTTCCCCTGCCTACAAGATCTACATTGATAAAAATAGAGAAGATAGAGTAGAGATTGAGGGAATGCCCAATCAATGCCTGACCCAACCAAAGACCCAACCTATCAGAGTACCAATCCCTGACAATATGAAGAATACTTTGCTAAGCTTGCAGATAAGATCCTAACAGAGTTGTACTTTGAGAAGCTCTACCCAGCAGTGCCTCAAAACAGAGGCCGAGATTCACAGCCAAACAGTGGGAGATGCATAAAGAAGAGATCCTTGTGGAAAGATGGGAGGGAAAAATAAAAAGGAAGTGGAGGTGACAGGAGCTCCCCAAGAACACCAATAAAGCCAAGTAGCCAGGCCCAGAGAGACTTTCTGAGGCTGTAGCATCAACCAAAGGCCATGCAAGAACTGGATACAGGCCCCCTACAAAGAATTAATAGATGGGCAGCTTTGGCTTCAAGTGGGTAATCTAGTAAGGGAACTGGGACTACATAGGACAGGAACTCACTTGCCAGCTCTTTGATCACTCTTTCCTGGTGGGATTGCCTTTCCAGGCCATGAAAGAAATGGACATGCACAGTTCTGATACAACTTGATGAGCTGGGGAGGATGGGAAAGGGAGCACCCCTTTTCTGAGGAATACACAAGGAGAGAGTGGGAGGGAAGGAGTGGGGCTAGGACAGGAGGAGGGATGGGGCTACAATCAGGATGTCAAGTGAATAAAATATAAGTTAAGTTAAAAAAAGAAAGTGAAAAGTATCGATATAAAAAAAAACGCTATTAGGAGATGATCCTTTAACAAGTAGGATTTTTGTAGAGAATCACCACCTCAAAATAATTATAAAAAAAACCTTCAATGTCAGTTTTCCCTAACAAATGGGATGTATCCTCACAAACTGGTGTTCTAAATTGCTAATGAACTAATTAAACAAACAAAAACATTTAAAATGGACAGATTTACAGGGGCTATTTATAGGCTTTGATAGTTATGCTTCCTCTTCTCTGCTTCCTAGACACAGATAATCACTTCCTGGATATGCACTGTCATCTTTCTTGACATATTTTCTTGACCTTGTTCTATCCAAATTAGAATCAAAACTTCATAAGTGGGCTAACTAATGAATTCTTCGGGAGCTGCCTTTATCAAGGGTTGAAACTTAGTATTCAGGGTGAATTTATTCACTGTTAAAACTATTTTGGTTGTCTTAGTTACTTTTCTATTATTTTGATTAGAGGTGATGATCTAGGCAACCTACAGAAGGAAGGGTTTATTCTGGGCTCATGGTTCACAGGGTGAGTCGATAACCATTATGGCAGAGAACACAACAGCAGGCACGTAGCATAGTGCTAGAGCAGTAGTTAATAATTTATGTCTTGATCTTCACAAGGTAGAGAAAACTAAGTGGAAATGGCGACAAGTATTGTGAAATATTAATATATAATGAACAGCACACTTCCTTTAACAAAAATACACTTCCTAATCTTTCACAAGCATTTCCATGACTTGTGGACCAAGAATGTAAATATTTGAGCCTAGTGGGCTAACCATACCACCACAGTAACCATATTTACCACCAATGTATATTTGTTTTATTTAAAAGGGTCCAATTTACAGTTTACCTAACACTTTTTAATATGTCTTCATAGGAAAAAAATCAAAAGTAAAACAAAACAAAAAGCTTTAAAACAAATGTCTGAAACTCTGTGTCACGAGGGTGATTCTACCTGATTCACTATTCCATGCACTCTGCTATGTTGTAAAGTTATCTATATCCTGTGTTTTCTTGGGTGTAGTTGTTTTCGTTGTATTGGAATTTTTCTTCTAGTATCTTCTGTAGGTCTGGGTTGCTGTGTAGATATTTTTTAAGTTTAGTTTTGTCATGGAATATTTTGTTTTCTCCATCTATGTTGATTGAAAGCTTTCCTGAGTATAGTAGTCTGGGTTGGCATCTGTGGGCCCTTAGAGTCTGTATGACATCTGCCCAGGCCTTTCTGGCTTTCATAGTTTCTGTTGAGAAGTCTGGTGTGATTCTGATAAGTCTATTTTTATATGTTTCTTGGCATTTCTCCCTTGCTGCTTTTAATATTTTTTCTTTGTTCTGTAGATTTAGTGTTTTGACTATTATGTGATGTGAGGAGTTTTTTTTTTTTGTTGTTGTTGTTTTTTTTTTTTTTTCCTGGTATATGTGGTGTTCTGTAGGCCTCTTGTATGTTTATGGACATCTCTTTCTTTAAGTTGGTAAAATTTTCTTCTGTGACATTCTTGAAAATATTTTCTACACCTTGAATTTTGGAATCGTCTTTTTTGTCTATTCCTATCATTCTTAGATTTTGTCTTTTCATGGCATCCTTGATTTCTTGGATGTTTTGCCCTTGGGATTTTTTGATTTTATTTTCTCTTTGAGAGATGTATCAATTTCTGCAATTGTATCTTCAGTACCTGAAATTCTCTCTTCTATCTTTTGTATTCTATTGGTGATGCTTACCTTTGTGTTTTCTTATCTTTTCTCTAAGTTCTCCAGCTCTAGGGTTTTCTCTGTTTGTGTGTTCTTTATTGATTCTAATTCTGTTTTCATGCCTTGCAACCATTTTCTTCATCTGTTTGCATGTGTATTCCTGTCTTTCCATGATGGCCTCTGTTTTTTTGTTTGTTTCCTTTCCATATGCCACTACTTGTGCCTCTATTTGTTTGGCTGTATTTGCATGTATTTCTTTGTGAGCTTTGTTCATTTCCTCTTTATTTGTCTCCATTTGTGTAGCTATTTCTTTGAAAAATTTGTTCGTTTCCTCTTTATGTGCCTCTAATAAATGGATAAACATAGCTTTAAAATTATTTTCCTGTGTTTCCAATAAATTAAAATATCCATTGATCTTGGGGGTTGCTGGTGAAGCCATGATGTCCTGATTTTTGTTGGATGTGTTCTTATGCCTTCCTCAAGCCATCTTCTTATTTGTACATTTTCTGTTTGTTCCTGGAGTCTGTACTTCAGACTTGGTCTGGTGTCTGGAGTATTCTTCAGTGAAGATGAGAGAGGTCCATGGTTTGAAAGTGTGTGTTGGTCTTTCAGCTGTGGCTAAGGGAAGAAGGTCACAGGCCCAGGTGCACAAGTGCAGGTGAGCAAGTTCGGGCATGTACGTGTAAGTGTTCCTTGAAGAAAATGGTGCTAGAGAATGTAGAAGCCTCAAATGTGGGGCTTAAGTGCAGGCAGGGTTGTGGGTGCTGATGCTGTTTGTGGTCTCAATGTGCATATGCAGGTTCCCTGAATACCTTGGTGGCCTACAGGCCTGTAGTACTGTCCTCCTGGTATTAGATCTGTCTGGGCTCCAGGAATTGTTTGCCTGGACTCCACTGGTAGACCCACAGAACAGGGGTTTCAATGTTGAACAGCACTGTCCCAAGAATCCCTATATTTCCCACAGCAGGGTTGTGGGTTGGAGGGGTCTGATGTCTGGCTGCTAGTGTAGAGGGACCCTGGATCTGAGGCTCTGCATGCACTCACTTGAAGGTGCACTCACTCACTAGCAGACCTAATTGGAAAGCACAGGGGTTCCCCTTTTCTCTACTCTCATAGTTGGGCCAATTTTAGAGTTTTGGATCCTGTGCTCCTCAGATAATGTGTGTGCTGCTCGCCACCATCTTGGAACCCCTGCTGCTCTATTCTTAAGAGCCACACATTTGAAACAGCCTAGATGTCCATCAATAGATGAATGAAAAAAGAAAATGTGGCAGATTTAAAGAACAAATTATTACTCAGGCATTATACAATGAAATCATGAAATTCATATCTAAATACATGGAGATAGAAAAATTATTTTGAATGAAATATACCAGATATATAATGGCAAATAATGTGTTTGCTCATTTTTATTTGGATGTTAGTTGTTAAGTCTTTGAGAAGTATGCTATAAGCTGTGTAGCCACAGAAGTATGGAATAAGGAACTAGGAATAAGGAACAAATAATATTTTAGGAGGAAAGGGAAATTAAACAGACAGGTATGAATAGATGAGAAGCAGGAATGGAAGATCAAATGGGAAGAGGAAAATAGGAGGAGGATAAAGTTAGGGAAACTTGGAGAGACAGCTGAAACTAAGGTTTACCTGAGGTATTGTATGGAAACCTAATAGTAAAAGCTTCTTAAAATATATTGATGTATGAAGGCAATCTAAACAAACTCAGCAAATGATTTGGGAAACAAAACCCTAACTGCATATCTCTCATCATCAAATAAAGGTACCAGTACTGAGAATAAGGTGCATCTAATCAAGATTTTTGTACAGGACCCTATGGACACCTCAAATAACCCAGGCTCTTGCAAAGGTTATTAGATATTCTTCAGCCATATTGCTGAAGACAGCACCTACACAACTCACTGAACATGAAGTTGAACCAAAGTCCACCTAGAGCCTTCACCAATACTGACTAATGTTCATGATGCTAGCGGGTACCCTGCATACTGCCAAAGGGGAAAAATAAGTACAGGCACTGCTACAGTGCTTGAGGGTTAAGGCCCATCCCATGAGATAGAATCCAATACCAACACTGCCTGGATGGCTAAGAATGCTGGACCACATAGGATAGGTACCTTGATAAAGACCAAACACTTGTGTTCAGCTGAAGGAACGGGACAGTAAAATGACACCTAAAGACATTCTTGTAAACTCAGAGACCATTGCCTTGCTCAGCCATCACCACAGAAGATTCTTCCTGCAGTAGATGGGAATAAATATTGAGACCTGCAACTGGACAATGTGCAGAAAGTAATAACTAAATTTAGACTGTGCAGTTTTAAATGTGGGTATCTTCATCACACTTCTCCCCTAAAGGCTCAAAGAACTATGCAGAAGTAGAAGCAGAAAGATCTTAAAAGGCAGAAAGTATGGATAATACGAAGAAAACAAAGTCTCCTAGACACAAAAGGATTTATGTATATATGAAATTACAGAGCTGACATGCTTATGTAGAAATGAACTTACCGAGCTGACATGCACAGGATCTGCCGAGTCTGCCCCAGATGGGGTCCTAGTGTTGTGAAGACAAGTGGACACAGCCCTCACTTATAAATCAGAAGTTGTCTCCAATTGATAATCACGTGTGAATGAAAAACCAGTGTCTCCAGCTGAATCTCACTGGGAATACAAGTCACACTTAATGGCAGTCCTTATACTCAGCATTAAATAACCAAAATAAAATGAACTCAGTGAAATCTTCGGATGTTCTTTGTCACATCAAGTTTTGTCAGGAACATTTTTTTTAACCTTACAGGTCTTTTTTATTTATATTAGGGCTTCCAATATTTTTGTTATTGTTGTTTTATGGGATTTGTGTTTTTTACATGTATTTGTCACTGCATCTATATGTGTTTCATGTGCTTTTTCTTTGTCTCTTTTTCTTCTGTATGTTTGTTTTGTCTTATTATGATTTGTTTGTTTTTGTTTTATTGTATTTAGCTATTCTTTAAATGCCTCTTTGTTTCCTAATTGAGACAGAAACAACATGGTTGCAAATGGGAGGGGAGGTAGGAGAATCTCAGAAGTGCTGGAGAAGGAGAAACTGTAATCAGAATATATTACATGAAAAAATATATGTTCTGATTTTTAAATGTCGGTATTTCATCTCCTTGATCAGATTAATACCACTACAATAAATACTTTAAGGCTCTGAAGAAAAAGATACAGAAAGAAGTTAGACTAC
This sequence comes from Psammomys obesus, assembly GCF_907164565.1. Taxonomy (NCBI): domain Eukaryota; kingdom Metazoa; phylum Chordata; class Mammalia; order Rodentia; family Muridae; genus Psammomys; species Psammomys obesus. The sequence goes on from NW_026596069.1 coordinate 27,457,760, forward strand.
GCAGAGACAAAGACATTCTGTACTTATGGATTGATAGAATTAATGTGAAAATAATGATTACCAAAAGTTATTTGCAGATTCAGTGAAATCCCAATAAAAATTTCCACATCACACTTAAAATAAATAAAATAAAGCAATGTTAAAATTCATATGACACTACAAATGACCAAAAATACTTTAAAAATCAATCTTCAGAAACAATAATACTGGAGAAATTAGCATTCCAGACCTCAAGGTAAATTACAGAGCCATAATAATAAAAATAATTGTACTTGAGCAAAAATGGACAAGTAGACCAATGGAGCATAATCAAAGACCCAAACATGAGTATGAATAACCACAGCCATCTGACATTGGATAAAGACGCCAAAAATATATGCCCAAGAAACAAAAACATGTTTAACAATTGGTACTGGGAAATTGGCCACCTATGTGCCGACCAAAGGAAATTGTTATTTATCAATCACCTTGCACAAAATTTAAGTTGAAATGGGTCATAGATCTAAATTAGAAACCTGATCCACTGAAAGTTTTAGAAGAAAGCATAGGCAGTACTGATTATGTTATAGGTGATCAGGAGACTATTTTCCCACAGATTGTAGTTAATAACTGAGAAATCAGACATTGTAAAACTAAAAAGCTTTTGCACAGATGAAGAAACAATCAAGCAGCTAAAAAAGTCGACAGATTAGCAGAGACTCTCTATCCACTGTAAACTGATAGATAATTACCATCTAGAGTGTACTTAAAAATGGAAAATCAGAGAGTAAAAACAAGAGCAAACCAACAAAAATGATTTAAAAAAACTACTCTTGAGATCCAAACAAAGAGTTCTTAGTAGAAGAAATAAAACAGGCCGAGCAATGCCTAAAAATGCCAGGCATGGTAGCACATGTCTGTAATCACAGCCCTTGGGGAGGCAGAGGCAGGGAGAAATCTGAGTTTGAATCTAGTCTGGTCTACAGAGTGAGGCCAGGAGGAGAAACTCCTTCTCAAAAAACAAAAACAAAACCGAAAACAAAAAACAGAAATTGTTCATTATCCCTTGCAATTAGGAAAATCTGAACAACTTTACAGACAGAAGACAAAGATCAACATAACAACTGGAAAAAATGCTGGAGAAGATGTCACTGAAGTGGAGCCCTTATTTATTGGCGGTAATACAAACTGTACAGCCACTTCTGAAATCAGTGTAGAGAACTAGCCAAATGCTAAAAATAAATCTAATATATGACTCAGCTTTACCAGTCCTTGGCATATTTCCAAAGGACTTTACACCTACAGATATTTGTTCAGCCATGTCATTGCCAAACTCTTTCCAGTAGCTGGGAAATGTAAACAGAATCAACTTAAGTGTCCTTCAACTGGTGAGTAGATAATATTAATTTAGTATATGAACACTATATAATACTAATCACCTGTGAAGAAAAATGAAATTATAAACATTGCAGATGATTTTAGCTTAATTGTGGCTCCATCATCTTGGATGACTTTAGCTTATGAAAAGCTCACATAAGACTAGCCAGCACAGTAACCAAGATCTTTCTACTTGTATTTAAGGACCACTCAGTAAAAGAGAAACCATGCATAATACTGGAAATCTAGACAACTGCCTAGGGCTAATCAGTAATAGATCTTGGAAGAGAACCTTCAGAATGCCTTTACTAAACCAGTCTCATTACTGATTGAATTCTGAATATTTGTCCTTACACTCACAGATGAATATTCTCCCTCCAAAGAAACTTCTCTTCTTAATGGAGATCATTACAGAAACTACAACAAATCAAAATGTCTGGAGAGCCTATGGGCATCCAGTCCCAGCTGATATATTTACAATCCAATTCCTGCACTGCAAGCTCAGGGATCATTGTGAAAGAGGAGTAAAGAAGGCTGTAAGGGCAAGAGAATCAGGAAATTTGTTGTGATATTTGGTCACCAAAAATATATATATATATATATATATATATATATATATATATATATATAAGAAAGGGTACACCTATAAAATCTCATCAACATGGCTGCCAAAACAAGTCCCAAATAACATCCACACTAGTGAAAATGTAACATGGAAAGTAGAAAAATAAATATACAAGCATTACTATTTTAGCCAATTGATAACTATAACAACAGTTATATAAGCATTAATAGTATTCTGATTATCAATAAATAATTCTTGGTGATATTGGAAATAATATGTAAGAAAAAAGAAAAATACATGTTAGGATTTTATGATCCCAGGGTTTCCTGCTTATTAAAACTTTTTTCAATAGAGTGGATGCAATATATGATGTTTATATTTTCCAAATATAAGTATTTTTAACAACAAAGATATATCAAGATTCTGGCTTGTGGGCATCACTTTCTAGGGTCTAATTCCCAACTGATTTCAGAATGTAATTGTCCTTCTTGAATATGTAAACTATATTCCTGGAAGAGTGATGCAGAACCACTAAGCTGTGACATCTTAAATTGAGAGTGAAGAGGCCCTGCTGCCTATCACAGAACAGGCTGACAGCTACTTGCCTTAAACAATGATGTTGCAAAAATAAAAAGTAAAACAATGATGTTGTTTTGAAAACAGCAAATAATGACACAGTTTTTAATTGGACTACTTTAAAATATATCTAATCACATGAAATATAGAAGACTAATGTGTGTTTAACTAAATATTGTTATTTTGTGATTTTTATTTTATAATGCAAAAAAACACTAAAATTACATAGTCAAAAGCAATTACTTTGGACACAAAAAGACTGCGTGGTTATTTTTACCAGATATATTTTTAATAACTCTGTTCTGAAGTATTGAGATATTCCATTTGAGAGTTTGAATGTGTTGTGGATGCTGTGTATTTTGTGCTATGTACTTTAAACCAAATCAAATGCTTTATTTTTTTCACTCTGGCATATATAAACTCCACATGTAAGGTCCACAATGACAGGAATAATGAGAAAAGGGTTCTGCTGGAGTCTGACAAATTTGACACTATAATATCAAATTTGTGATCAAGATTGTTAGCATCACAGGAATCCCATTCATTAACCAACCATGAAATTCCATATTATGTTTTTCTTATAAAAATAAATTTCAAAAATGTGCCATTAGAGTTAACACTGAAAACATTGGCCCTTGCTCTGCATTAATAAATATGTAAATGATCACCTCATAGGCATTTGTCATTATAGAGCTTACAGCTTCACATGGAAGTATGTTGCTGTCTAAACCTGATAATGTTAAACTGATAATGTTTCTATTGGAGGGAATAAAAGCTCCACATCCATAATTTTATAAATTATAAACAAGTTTTGTGCCAATTATGACTAATACATGAGTTAATATAATAAGCTAAGAAAATAGCAGATGAATGAACAGAGTTTTTTTTTTTAAATTCATTAAAACATTTGATTTTAACAGAGCTAAAACGTCTGGGCTCAGGAGTCCTGCAGAGACTGATGCATCAACGAAGGACCATGCGTGGAGATGACCTAGACCCCCTGCTCAGATGTATTCTATTGGCAGCTCAGTCTCTATGTGGGTTCTCTAGTTAGCAGAGCAGGGTCTGTCGCTGACATCAACTCATTGGCCAGATCTTTGATCACTTTCCCCTGGTGATCACAAGTAGGCCACAGAGAAAGAGGATCCAGACAATCCTGATGATACCTGATAGTAGGGGAGGAGGACCTGACATTAGGGGAATCAGATAGTAGTGGAGGAGGACCTCCCCTAACAGTGGACTAGGGAAGGGACATAAGGGTGAAGAGGAAGGTAGGGTGGGGTGGGGAGGAGATGAAGGAGAGGGCTACAGCCAAGATATAAAGTAAATAAATTGCAATAAATAACAACTAATAACAATTAGTTGTTACAACTAATAACAATTAGTTGTTACAACTAATAACAATTAAAAATTTAACAGTAAAATCCACTCCAACTTTCAAAGCAAAATATGATCCTTAGTTATCTATAGAGATTTAATTACAGCTTGGAATGTCATTTCCAAAGATGATTTTAAGAAACTTTTGGAAAAGTTGTAGAGCTGTGGGAGATTATCCTCCCACCCCACTCCATGGTGTCTATCTGTAAGGGGGGCAATGCTCAATGATCATCGTTAAGAGAGTGATTACTTACAAAAGAAAAGTTTTGGTTGTATTCAGAAAGGAAATATGAATATTTTTAAATTATGTGTGTGTTTTAAATTTAAGTAGTTCTTTAAAGAGATGTGAAGTTAAAATCTAATGCAAAACACATCTAACCATAATTATGTAAGCTTATATTAAAGAAATTAGGTTATACATGTATTGGATTAAAAATGATAACAGATTTTGTATGCTGTGCATAGTTTTCATACTAAGACAGTGAAACGGAATTTAGGAATCTTGTTTTCACCCTCAAGTGAGCTGATGAAAGCTTCCTATACATGTTAGAAAATAACAGAATCTGACTCAAAATCAAATCTTATTTAAAACTTGTAAATGTTTTTCAACCAAAATTTCCTTTTTCACAGTCATCACATTATGAGTGTGTATCGGGTCTCAGATGTATGAGAACACTGAATGACAAAACATTTTTTTCCATGTGCACCTAAAGAGAACATTTGAAGATAGAGATTTTAGTTTTAACTGTTGCTGTTGGGTTTTGATCCAAAGTTCAGTTTGTATGAACAGAAATACTATCTTCTGTAGTTTAGTCAGGTTGGCATAAATCTTGACCTGCCACGTTGAAAGGAAACAAATTTGATTCCAATATCCACTGAGTCGTCAAGCTTCAAGACTACAACAGTTGGAAATACCAAGATATGGTAAGATCGTTCTTGATTGTCCCCAAGCAGAAGTATATTGAGTAGAATAACCCTTTCTGTGTTCAAATTACCATGTCTTTCAAAAATTGCTTTTATTTGATTTAAGTTATTTCTACAGGATAATACTTTAATTAAAATATACCAAAGAGGTAAGTTAATTATTGTATGTCTATGCATTACAAAGTTTACTATGCCTGTAAATAATCTATTTTGATTCATAAACATTACTAAATGATGCAATCTCAAATTTTTCATTATTAACATTAAATTTTAATAGAGTATTTTGGGACTGATTGGACAAAACATATTAATTTGAAACTAACATTATTGTATATTTTAATTGTGTTTATTAGTCAATTAATTCAAGAATATAGAGAAATTAATATTCCTATATTAGTTGCTTATACATATAGGCAGAATAAAGGAGACAATATGTAATGTTTATCGAACATATAAATAGCTCTTTATAGGCGTACTTTAAAAAAACTCTTTTATTTACATTTCTTATCATTTTCTCCCTGCTACACCCCAATCCCTTCTACCACCCCAACACTAGGTAGGAGAGAGAAAGGATTAGTGGGAGAGGGAGTGCAGTCTTTCTTAGCTGCTCTTGCTGTCAGGGTCATAGGGTTACTTGAAGCCTGTCCAATCCTCATTTCAGGATATCTCCATCTTCTTGTTTCACAACAGCAACCAGAAGCAATAAAAGAGAAGCAGGGACAGCCTTCTTCTTTCTCTGGGCTCTGGCATTAATTCTCCCTCCAGAGTCCTCAGATTCAAAGTATCTGCAGCTGGCAAAGAGCTCCTTTCAGAGCCGGCATGAGACAAATAGTCTGCTGCTGTGGACCATCTGAATCAGTCCCACACCTGGGCCCAAATAATAACATGTTTATATCCACAACAGCTTTTCACATAAAAAAAAAAAAACATTACTAGACAAAATAAGTCTGGAAGATCACAATGGATCGACAAATTCTAATGGATAAATCTTTGATCTGTGTTGCTGGCCAAAGTGTACAGTATTTAAGTTTTCACTCTGAAAAGCATCTGATTTTCTAAGGTCTTCCTGAATATCATCCTAATAGTTGCCTCAACAGGTTTTAAGCAGAAGTAGGGAAGAAGGTAAGAAAAATTCTCAGCCTTAGAATTCCTTTATTTCAGAAACTCTCCCCCCCCCAAAAAAAAAACCCATTTCTCTCATAACAAACAGAAATTGGTCTTATAAACACAAATAACTGCAAGACATGTTAGAAAATTGTGTGTAATTTTTCCAATTGCTCATAGTTCCACAGATCAAGTTAAGAGAAAAAGAAATCACAACATTTATGATGGCAATATTATGATTACCTCTCCTCTCTAAGTTTTTCTCTCTCCCTCTATCCTTTCCACTAACTCATTTTTGATTCTCTTTCTTCTGTCTTCCACATTTTGACAAATGAGGAAATAGATTCAACCTGCCTGAGAATGCCTCAAATTAACAACATTCTGATCTTCAATTTCTCTTTTTTTGTATTTTGAAGTTTTATTAAATTTGTTTTCTATGTATGATTATTTTGCCTGCATATGTGTCTGTGTGTGTTTCTCTGTGTGTGAATCATGTGTGTTCTTGGTGGCTGTAGGCACAGAAAAGGACATCAAGTTCATGGAAATGAAGTCACATGTGAGTACTGAGAGCTAAAGCCATGTCCTCTGCTAGAGCGGCCAGTGCTCTTAACTACTAAGTCATCTATCCACCCCACCCAAACTTCTGACAAACATGGTATATACTCACTTATATAGACCTACAAGATATGATAAACATAATGAACTCTATACACCTAAAGGAGATAAACAAGAAAGCAGACACGAGGTATGATGATCAATCCTCACTTAGAAAGACAAATGAGATGTGCACTGGATGTATGACAGGAGTCTACCGCAGAAGGCATCTGAAAGACTCTACCTAGCAGTGTTTCAAAGCAGATACTAAGACTCATAACCAAACCTTGGGCAGAAGGGGAGTTAGTATGACAGGGAAAGGATAGGAGCACCACAAGGACCAAATATATCTGGGCACAGGGTTTTTTTCTGAAACTGTTTCTCCAACCAAGGACCATGTATGGATATAACCTAGAACCTTTGCTCTGACGAAGCTCGTGGTAGCTCAATAACCAATTGGTTTCCATAGTAAGGGGAACAGGGACTATCTCTGACAGGAACTCAATGGCAGGCTCTTTGACTCCCCACCCGCCAAGGGAGGAGCAGTTCTGCTAGGCCACAGAGGAGGACTTTGCAGCCAGCCCTGAAGATACCTGATAAAACAGGGCCAGACGAAAGGGGAGGAGGTCCTCCCCAATCCGTGGGTTTGGAAAGGGGCAGGGAGAAGCTGAGGGAGGGAGGGTGGGATTGGGAGGGAATAAGGGAGCGGGATACAGCTGGGATACAGAGTTAATAAAATGTAACTAATTATAATAAACAATAAAAAAGAAACATCTTATTCTTATAATTTCTTCTATTTTATAATTTCTTTTAAATATTTGTGTTATTTAAGATAAAGCACAAAACAATGGATGTTATGTTTCTCAATGTTGTTCAACTAAAAATTTATATTTTGAGAATTTTAACCAGTTTAAAAAAATGTTTCTACAACATTCCTAAGCCAGAGGACAGCAGTGAAGCTGCTACCAAGTGAGGATGCATGCAAATTGTGGAGATGCTTTGAGTGTTAGGAAGGTGAAGGCTTGAGGAGAAAGTGAGAGCTATGAGTTCTCAATATTGGCTTTTTTAATGATCTTGAATGATTAACATAGCTTAATTAAGAGAAAGGCCAAGTAATAGGGTAGAATAAGCAAAAAGACACAACAAAAATAATAGGATGGATAATAGTAGACTAAGTTTAGCTGGCATTAAACCCACCAAAACCACTACCTACAGGAAGTATGAACAGGTAGTTCAACTGGAAACTTCAGAGGCACAATAGGTTAACTACTGACTTTAGTAAATATTTGAATCCTAAATTGTCAGTTCTTTTATGGCTTTATTCTTTTTAAAAAATTAAATAATTAATTATGAATTATTCACTTGTATCCCTGCTGTAGCCCCATCCATCGTCTCCTTCCAGTCCCACCTACCCTCCCTCTTCTCCCCCTATGCTCTTTCCTAAGTTCCCTGATAGGGGAATACCACCTCTTCTATCTGACCTACCTTATCAGGGTCTCATCAAGACTGGCTGCATCATTTTCCTCTGTAGCTTGGCAAGGCAGCATCTCCACGCGGAGGTGATCAGAGAGCCAGCCACTGAGTTCATGGCAGAGACAGCACCTGCACCACTTACTAGGGAAACCACATGGAAACTGAGTAGCCTAGGAGCTTTTTCTGAGGAGGAGTTCTAGGTGCCCTTCATGCACGCTCATTGGTTGGAGTATCGGTCTCTGCAGGATTCCCTGGGCCCAGGTTTTTGGCCCTGTTTGTCTCCTTGTGGATTTCCTGTTCCCTCCAGATCTTTCTATCTCCCTCTTCTTCCATAAGGTTTCTGGCACTCTGCCCAAAATTTGCTTATGAGTCTCAGTAACTCCTTCGATACCCTGGTGGGTAGTCCTTCAGAGGTCCCCTGTGCAAGGCTCCTGTCTTGTTCCTTGACTTTTACTTCCAATTTCTATCCTATTTGCCCTTCTGAGTGAGGTTTCAGCCTTTACCCTAGGTCAGTTCTTACTGTATAGGAAACATTGTTTGTTTGGAAAAGCACATTACATGTAAGAATAGTAGGATTCTCAGATCTTTGCTTTGATTGAATGCTTTATGGAGGATTGAGAAAAGTACTTTGCTTTCTAAGGATACTTTTTTCTAAAACAAACAAAAAACGGGTGTTCTTTGATAATTAGTCACCTCAACAAAAATATTTTTAAACATTTATTTATTTACTTATTTAGTACAATTTATTCACTTTGTATCCCTGCTGTAGTCCCCTGATAGGGTAGAATCTCCTCCCTTTCTATCTGACTGTAGCCTATCAGGCCTCATCAGGACTGGCTGCATCATCTTCCTCTGTGGTTCTTTGTTCACCTCCCCCTGGAGGGGGTGTGGCCTTGTCAGCAGAAATCTTAAATCAACTGAATACAAAATCTTAGATTCTGCCTGAAAGATCATGTACTACTATGTCCACTGTTACCTTGGCTTACAGCAATTATTGCTTACTTTTCAAATTCTCTGGACCAAATACTTGACATTTGTGATTTGCACAAGGATTCTTCAATATCATCTCTAGGAAAGGAAAGAAAATATGTGCTCTTTGAAGTCTTCAAATCTTCAATTTAAAATGTGTCGCCACGGTGAAAATAACTAAATTCAGAGGTAAATGTTGTCCTAATTGGTTTTAAGAGGAACATTATTTGAATGATGAGCAGTTACTCTGTTCATTATTCAGAATGATTTTAATTTTATCTCTAATGTTGAAAACAGTATGAACTAATTATACTCTTTCTTTGTGAATTAAGCAATCACATTGAATGGGATGTGTTTACAATTGGCACTATTGTACTGTCCCTGAGCAATATATGAGACATTATGCACTTCTGAGAGCAACGACAAGTTTAAGGGTGCCCATGAACACCTTCCTTTTTAATTCTTAAAATTATTTTTTTAAATTATTTTATTTTATTAATTACACTTTATTCATTTTGTATCCCCCCATAAGCTGCTCCCTCCTAACTTCCTAGTTCCACCCTCCCTCACCCTTCTTCATGCATGCTCCTCCCCAAGATAGGGGAGGTCCTCTTCTCCTTCCTTCTGATCTTAGTCTATCAGATCACATCAGGAATGGCTGCACTGTCATCTTCTGAGGCCTGGTAAGGCTGCTCCCCCCTCAGGGGGAGATTATCAAAGAGCAGGCCAATCAGATTATGTCAGAGACAGTCCCTCTTCTCATTACTATGTAACCCACTTGGACACTAAACTGCCATGGGCTACATCTGTGCAGGGATTCTAGGTTACTTCCACTCCTGGTACTTGGTTGGCTTATGAGATATGGGAAGACCCCTGTGTTCAAATTTTCTGGTTCTGTAGCTCTCCTTGTGGGGTGACTGTCCACTCCAGCTCTTACTATTTCTCACTTCTTACATAAGATTTCATGCACATTTCCCAACAGTTGGCCATAAGTCTCAGCGTCTGCTTTTATAGTCTGCAGGGCAGAGCCTTTCAGAGGCCCTCTGTGGCAGGTTCCTAGGTTGTTTCCTGTTTTCTTCTTCTTCTGATGTCCATCTTCTTTGCCTTTCGGGATGGGGATTGAGCGTTTTAGTCAGGGTCCTCTCTCGATTAGTTTCTTTAGATGTACAGATTTCAGTAGGTTTATCCTATGGTATACGTCTATATGAGTGAGTACATACCATGTATGTCTTTCTGATTCTGGGACAGCTCATTCAGGATGATCCTTTCCAGGACCCACCATTTACCTGAAAGTTTCATGATGTCCTTATTTTTCATTGCTGAGCAATACTCCATTGTGTAGATGTACCACAATTTCTGCATCCATTCTTCAGTTGAGGGGCATCTGGGCTGTTTCCAGCTTCTGGCCATTACAAATAAAGCTGCTACAAACATGGTTGAGCAAATGCCCTTTTTGTGTACTTGAGCCTCTTTTGGGTATATGCCTAGGAGTGGTATGGCTGGATCTTGAGGAAGCTCTATTCCTAGTTGTCTGAGGAAGCACCAGATTGATTTCCAGAGTGGTTGTACAAGTTTACATTCCCACCAGCAGTGAATGAGGATTCCCCTTTCTCCACAACCTCTTCAGCATGTGGTCACTTGAGTTTTTGATCTTGGCCATTCTGATGGGTGTAAGATGAAATCTCAGGGTCGTTTGGATTTGCATTTCCCTAATGGCTAATGAGGTTGAGCATTTCTTTAAGTGTTTCTCTGCCATTCAATATTCCTTTACAGAATACTCTATTTAGCTCTGTTCCCCATTTTTTTAAATTGGATTACTTGGTTTGTTGCTTTTCAGCTTCTTTAGTTCTTTATATATACTGGATATTAGCCTTCTCTCAGATAAAGGGTTGGTGAAGATTCTTTCACAATCTGTAGGCAGTCGTTTTGTTTTGATGATGGTGTCCTTTGCTTTAGAGAAGCTTTTCAGTTTTGTAAGGTCCCGTTTATTGATTGTTGCTCTTAGAGCCTGTACTGTTGGTGTTCTGTTCAGGAAGTTGTCTCCTGTACCAATGAGTTCTAGGGTCTTTCCTACTTTTTCTTCTAACCCATTTAATTTGTCTGGTTTTATGTTGAGGTCTTTGAACCACTTGGAGTTTAGTTTTGTGCAGGGTGATAAGCATGGATCTATTTGCATTTTTCTACATTTAGACATCTAGTTAGACCAGCACCATTTGTTGAAGATGGTATCTTTTTTCCATTGTATGGTTTGGGCATCTTTGACAAAGATCAGGTGTCCATAAGGGTGTGGGTTTATGTCATGGTCTTCTATTTATTTGCATTGATCCACCAGTGAGATTCTATGACAGTACCATGCAGTTCATAGTATTGTTGCTCTATAGTACAGCTTGAGATCAGGGATGGAGATACCTCTTGAAGATTTTTTACTGTAGAGAATTGTTTTAGCAATTCTGGGTTTCTTGTTGTTCCATATGAAGGTGAGAATTTTTCCTTCAAGTTCTGTAAAGAATTGTATTGGTAATTTGATGGGAATCCCATTAAATCTGTAGATTGCTTTTGGTCAGATGGCCAGTTTTACTATATTAATCCTGCCAAGCCATGAGCATAGGAGATCTTTTCATCTTCTGATACCTTCTTCTAATTCTTTCTTCAGAGACTTGAAATTATTTTCATACAAGTCTTTGACTTCCTTGGTTAGTTACACCAAGGTACTTTATGTCATTTGTGGCTATTGTGAAGGGTGTTGTTTCCCTAATTTCTTTCTCAGCCCTTTTGTCTTTTGTATACAGGAGTGCTACTGATTTTTTTGAGTTAATTTTGTATCCAGCCACTTTGCTGAAGGTGTTATCAGCTGTAGAAGTTCCCTGGTAGAGTTTTTGGGGTCACTCATGTATACTATCATATCATCTGCAAATAGTGATAATTTGACTTCTTCCTTTCCAATCTGTATCCCCTTGATCTCCTTCAACTGTCTTATTGCCCTAGCAAGGACTTCCATCACTATGTTGAAGAGACATGGAGAGAGTGGGCAGCCTTGTCTTGTCCCTGATTTCAGTGGGATTGCTTTAAGTTTCTCTCCGTTCAGTTTGATGTTGGCTATAGGCTTGCTGTATATCACTTTTACTATGTTTATATATGTGCCTTGTATCCCTGACCTCTCCAATATTTTAAACATGAATGGATGTTGGATTTTGTCAAATGCTTTTTCAGCATCTAGGGAGATTATCATGTGGTTCTTTTCTTTCAGTTTGTTAATATGGTGGATCACATTGATGGATTTCTGTATATTGAACCACCTCTGCATAGCTGGGATGAAGCCTACTTGGTCATAGTGGATATCTTTGATGTGTTCTTGTATTCGGTTTGCAAGTATTTTGTTGAGTATTTTTGCATCAATATTCATAAGGGAGATTGACCTGACATTCGGTTTCTTTGTTGAGTTTTTGTGAGGTTTAGGTATCAAGGTGACTGTGGCTTCATAGAATGAGTTCGTAATGGTCCTTCCGTTTCTATTTTGTGGAATAGTTTGAAGGGAACTGGAGTTAGCTCTTCTTTGAAGGTCTGGTAGAAATCTGCGCTGAAACCATCTGGTCCTTGGCTTTTTTGAATAGGAGATTTTCAATGACCACTTCTATTTTCTTGGGGGATATAAGAATATTTAATTGATTTACCCTGTCTTGATTCATTTTTGGTAAGTCGAATCCATCAAGAAAATTGTTCATTTCATTTAGATTTTCAAATTTTGTGTCATATAGACTTTTGAAGAAGTCCTAATGATTGTTTGGATTTCCTCAGTGTCTGTAATTATGTCCCCCTTTTCATTTCTGATTTTGTTGATTTGGGTGGTGTCTCTCTGCCTTTTAGTTAGCTTGGCTAAGGGTTTGTCGATCTTGTTGATTTTCTCAAAGAACCAGCTCTTGGTTTCATTGATTCTTTGAATTGTTTTATTTGTTTCCAATTGATTGATTTCAGCCCCGAGTTTGATTATTTCCAGCCATATACTCCTTTTTGGTGTGTCTGCTTCTTTTTCTAGGGTTTTTAAGTGAGCCATTAAGGTGCTGGAAGGAGCTGTCTTGAATTTCTTATTGAATGCACTTAGTGCTATGAACTTTTCTCTTAGCACTGCTTTCATTGTGTCCCACATGTTTAGGTATGTTGTGTCTTCATTTTCATTGAGTTCTAGGAAGACTTTAATTTCTTTCTTTATTTCTTTCTTGACCCAGTTGTCATTTAGTGGCAAGTAGTTCAGTTTCTATGTATGTGTAGGCTTTTTGTTATTTCTGTTGTTGTTGAGATCCAGTTTTATTTCATGGTGATCAGACAGGATACGAAGGATTATTTCAATCTTCTTGTATCTGTTGAGATCTGCTTTGTGACCAACTATATGTTCTATTTTGGAGAAGGTTCCATGAGGTGCTGAGAAGAAGATAAATTCTTTTTTGTTTGGTTGTAAGGTTCTGTAAATGTCTGTTAGGTCTATTTGATTCATGATCTCTGTTAGAGACATTGTTTCTTTGTTTAATTTCTGTTTTGCTGACCTGCCCTTTGTTGAGAGTGGGGTGTTGAAATCTCCCACTATTAATGTGTGGTTTACGTTTTATCAATGATTCCTTTACTAATGTGGGTGCCCTTGTATTTGGGGCATAGATATTCAGGATTGTGATGTCTTCCTGGTGGAATTTTTCCTTCATTTGTATGAAGTGTCCTTCCCCATCTCTTTTTATTAATTTTGGTTGAAAGTCTATTTTATCAGATATTAGAATGGCTACTCCTGCTTGCTTCTTGGGTCCATTTGCTTGAAAAGCCGTCTTCCAACCCTTTCCCCTCAGGTAATGCCTCTTTTTGTGACTTAGGTGTGTTTCTTGTATGCAACAGATTGTTGGATTTAGTTTATACATCCATTCTGTTAGTCTGTGTCTTTTTATTGGAGAATGAGTCCATTGATGTTGAAAAGGAAAAGTGGAGAACTAATTTTTATGCTATTAATTCATTTGCTCTCACACACATATACACATACACACAAACACACAGTGTGCTTAAACAATAGGGTAATTCTTTTAAAATATTTATTATAATGTATTCACTTTGTAGTACCCTCGCTTGCCCTTTCCCAGTCCCACTGTCCCTCTGTCTTATCCTCCCATGCCCCTTCTCCAGTCCACTGATAGGTGAGGTACTCCTCCCCTTCCATCTGACCCTAGCTTATCAGGTCTCATCAGGACTGTCTGCATTGTCTTTCTCTGTGTCCTGGTAAGGATACCACCCACTCAGGGGGAGGTGATCAAAGAGCCAGTCACTGAGTTCATGTCAGAAACAGCCCTTGTTCCCCTTACTAGGGTACCTTCTTGGAAACTAAGTTATCATGGGCTACATCTGTGCAGGGGTCCTAGGTTATCTCCATGCGTGGTCCTTTGTTGGAGTATCTGTCTCAGAAAAGACTCCTGTGCCCAGATATTTTAGTTCTGATGCTCTCGTGGAGTTCTTGTCTCCTCCAGGTCTTTCTATGTTCCCCTTCATTCATAAGATTCCTTGCACTCTGCCCAAAGTTTTGCTATGAGTCTCAGCACCTGCTTTAATAGCCTGCTGGTTGCTTTTACATAGAATGAAATAGGTTGAAAACTTATAGAATTTCCCTCATATCTTTTGGCAATCTACTGAGTGTGTATATTTTATAGGAATATTGAATGTAAAGTATCCTGAAAGAAAAATTAAATTATGCAAAATTTAAACTCTGAAGTTATAATTTAAATTTAAATTTGTAGTATATGTAATGAAACAGATTGTAAAATAGATGTAACAAATATGGGAAAAAGAAAAATGTTAAGAATTTCAGATTCATAGTGAGTAACTTATTCTTTTGATTACAAATGTGAGAAAAAAATAGGGTAAAATGCTTGGCATAATTAAAGTTTTGACCTCACCATTCTCTGTCTTGTGAACTGAGATATAGTGCTGTCATTCACTTAATTGTGGTTGATAAGACACTGGAACAGTTCTAACTCCACAGTGAAGTCAGTGATTTGTTTAATCTGTTTCTCCTCTGGTTGACTGCGTGGATTTGAGGAATAAATGGTGATGCATATTCAACATTGTTTTAAAAATATACGTCATGGCATTAAAAAGGAAAAGAAATAGTGCTTGCCGAGGTTTCAGAAATGCATAAAACAGCCAAGGAATAACTCGAACTATGATCTTCTTGATTAATGATTATAACACTTTTATTTCCCCAAACACTTTGAACTCAGCTGCAATTTTCAGCAGCAAAAATATTGGAGAGAGTTCAGTTTATTAATATCATATATAACTCATAGAAAACAGTAATTTATGTATTTACTACAAGGAAGTATCAAATAACTTCATAGATTTCACACAACAAAAAAGACAACTGAAATTGAAACTGAAATTAAATGCCAAATGACTTTTTGATAAATAAATTCACTTATAAGATATGTGAATAACTTCACTTTTTCATTTCTTTGTGTCATAAAAATCAGGATAAATATTTATATTATGATGATCAGGCAGCCTTAATTTCATTTATGTTAAAACAAGAACATTGTATTTGGGTATTCGATAGACATCAGAAAATACATGTTCAAAATCAAAAGAATAACTACCTATTTAGGTAAATGATGCTGCTTATTCATTAATTTCTATTATAATACTGGTATATATAACAAGATAATAATTTAATTGACAAATTGTACAAATATAGCATATATCACAAATTCGGCAAGGTACACTCATTGTCTAACGCAACCTAATTTTCATCACTGGCATTATTCACACATTTAAAAGAAATGTTTTGTGCTGAATATATTTAAAACATGCTCTGCTAACTTTAAAAGATTTTATTAAGCATAGTCTCTATGTTGTATGATTTTTTGAACTCATTCTTATACTCTAATTTTGTTTGTGTCATTTCATTAACATCTCCCTATTTCCCACCTACCTACTGTAATCACTATTTTACTCTGAATTTTTCCCGTGTTCACTTTATTTATATCCCACAAGTGAAGTTATTTGTGTTCTGTGTTTTATTTCTGTCACTGGACATGTTGTCCACATGTAACAATGATCTTTGTAAATGATAGGATTACCTTAAAAAGATAAAGAGTTATTTATGGATATGTGTACATTATTCATATTTTTTAACAATGTATCTATTGCTAGGATTAAGTTGATTATCTTTTCTACTGTAATGATACTGTAGTGGACATGGGAATGTACTTTGATTTTCTGATTTTTTTTCTTTTGGACACTTAATCCAAGTTGAGTTGTGTACTTACTCTGTTTTTAACTTTGTGGACTATCTACGTTATTTCATAAAACAGCTGTGCTATTTTACATTCATTCCAGCAGCCCTCACATGTTTGCTTTTCTTCACATTCTCATTAGCCCTTATTCTAGCTTAACTCTGACTATAGCCATTATAAAATATCTTTAGAAGATTTATTTTTATTTATGTGCATTTATCTCCATGTATGCGTGAGGCTCACACACATTCAGTACCCATAGCAGAAAGTTGATACGAGAGACCATGGGGTGCCGAAAACTGAACAGCCCTAGAAGATTCTCTTCTGAATGACTGTAATCACCTATGTCACCACAAAAGACACACTTTATTTTTGTGGATAGGTAACATTATTGTGTTTAGTTAGAGTTTAATTGCCATTACCTTACAGGAATAAGATCTTTTAATTATATTTATCAAAAATGTATTTTATTGACATATATTCTAATGATATGTGCAAATACATGCTTCTAAATTAACAAAGTTTGAAAATGTTTCCAGTTTAATGCCATTAAGGGACATGAATTGTATACATATAAATTACTTACAACTCTCTTTAGTCTTACAAGAAAAATATCTAACCGAGCATATCACATTTAAAAATTTTATTTGGCATAATTTGTTTTCTGGAAGATGCTCATTGGGAAAAGCTGAGGTAGAGCTATGTTTCTTAGAAATTATGCATGAGACTTTAAACTATTCCTTATAACAGTAAGCAATCATAAGAGAACCACAAAGGCTATAGAAGATAAGCCTCTGAGATGACCAAATAGTATAAAGCTTTTTTTTCTCTTTCTGTTAAATTATATTACTTACCTAATTAAGTAGTTTTCCTTCATCTATTTTGTTCCTGTTTTTAAACATGCACGGTTTTACTACATATGGTGTGGTAACTAAAGAAAAAATGTTCACTATAATGGAAAAAATTGTAAGGAAAAAGATCTTTGATTTTGTTTATGGATTCCCAAAATATTTCATCCCATTGCAGCTGGTGGCCTGCCCATGGAACAACTCTGTATCAAAGCCTGAATGTGAGGAAACAATTTTTTTATCTGAATGACTTTCTTTTAATTTTTTAACTTTTATTAATTATACTTTATTCACTTTGTATCCCCCCCGCAAACCCCTCCCTCCTCCCCTCATAATCCCACCTTTCCTCACCCTTCTTCATGCATGCCCCTCCTCAAGTCCACTGATAGGGGAGGTCCCCCTCTCCTTCCTTCTGATCTTAGTCTATCAGATCTCATCAGGAGTAGCTGCATTGTCATCTTCTGTAGCCTGGTAAGGATGCTCCCCACTCAGGGAGAGGTAATCAAAGAGCAGACCAATCAATTTTGAACACATGGGTCTTTCCAGAGACTCATACTCCAACCTAGTACCATGCATGGAGATAACCTAGAACCCCTGCACAAATGTAGCCCATGGAAGTTCAGTGTCCAAGTGGGTTCCATAGTAATGGGAAGAGGGACTGCCTTGAGGAAACAACTTTTTAAGTTCAAACAGAAGATAAAGAATTCAGGCCCACATAGCAAGCCCTTTTACCTGCTGAGTAATCTTCCTATCCCGTGATAATATTTTTAATGTTTAATGGATATTGAAAATCATCAATGGAATTTGTTTCATGTACTCAGATGAGTATATTTTTTTTTCATTTTCCTAATTGCAAGTGATTTTCATATATAATTATTTTTGCAGTCCAATGTTGTTGATCATGGAACATGTTTTAACATACATTATTTTGCAACAATGCTATAAATAAAACTTGCCTTCTATCTTTTTGCATTGCTTCTCCCTGGCTTTAAAATATGGGTTATATTAGATTATCAAAATATATACTTGCAATAGCAACTCATATTTCTTTGAATTTGAGACCTATTACCAAAAATTATTTCAATGGATTTTTGAAATCCATTCACTTTGAATTTACTATGAAGCCATTAGCTCCTTAGTGTTTCTGTGTTAGACTAACTTTTTAAAATATTTATACTTATTTTATTTTATGTGTATGAATGTTTTACCTGCTAGAATGTATGTCCATCATGTGTATGCTTGGTGCCTCTGGAGGTAAGAAGAAGGTATCAGGCCTGGAATTAGAGTTAGATATGGCCAAGGACCATTGGTGAGTTTAAGGGACAGACACTGGGTCCTATGTAAGAGTTGAAGCTATTCTTAACAATTGGTTTATCTCTCTAAGCCCTTAGAATACTTTAAAACACCAATTAAATATCTTCATTTGACATTGTTCTGGAAAAAAAATGCTCCATTTTCTCCTGATCTGATTGTGGTTGTTAATATACTTCTAAGTATTTATATATTTCTTTGTGATTATTCAATGTGAGGCTTAATTGCTCATGGCAGTTCATTATGATGATATTTCTGATCTACTTTAGTTATATTATAAGGTATTTGCTTTCTTTTTTTTCAATTTTACATCTATCTATCTATCATCTATCTATCTATCTATCTATCTATCTATCTATCTATCTATCTATCTATCTATTTATTTATTATGTATTACAATCTATCTACTTCGTATCCTGGCTGTAGCCCCCTCCCTTATTTCCTACCAGTCCTGCCCACCCTCTCTAGTCTCTCATGATACTCTTTCCCTAGTCCACAGATAGGGAAGGTTCTCCCCTTACATCTGACCCTAGCCTATCAGGTCTCATCAAGACTGGTTGCATTTTCTTCCTCTGTGGACCTGCAAGGCTTCTCACCCCTCAGGGGGAGGTGATCAAAGAGCAGGCCACTGAGTTCATGTCAGAGACAGCTCCTGCACCCCTTACTAGAGAACCCACTTGGAAACTGAGAGGCCTATGAGCTTCATCTGAGCAGGGGGTCTAGGTGCATGGTCCTTGGGTAGAGTATCAGTCTCTGCAGGGCCTCCTAGGCCTAGATATTTTAGTATTGTTTATCTCCTTGTGGAGCTCCTGTCTCTTCCAGGTCTTTATATCTCTCCCTTCTTCCATAAGATTCCCTGCACTCTGCCCAAAGTTTGGCTATGAGTCTCAGCATCTGCTTGGATACCCTGATGAGTAGAGTCTTTCAGAGACACCTTGTAGAAGGCTCCTGTCCTGTCCTGTTCCCTGTTCTCATATTGTGGTGACCTCCAATCATAATATATTTGTTTCTACTTTTAACAGTAATTGTGCTATTGTTATGAATCATAATGTAAATAACCGTGTTTTCTAATGGTTTTAGTCAATCTTTGTGAAAAGGTCATTTCACCTCCAAAGTGGTCATGACCCACAGGTTGAGAACCCCAGGTTGAGATAATATGAAGCCTTCCTTGCTGTTGAAACACTTTACCATTCAGATATATGTAGAACTTGGCTGGATTAGGTTGAAGTCTGATGTCTCCAGATAGCTATTAGTTTGTGCTTGGTCTATGATGGTTGTCTCCCTTTTCTCAGAGAGATTCAAAAAGCACCCCCTGATGTCGGTGACCCTGATTTTGTAAGGAGTGTCACATAATCCTCAGGGCAGGTTACAGTTGGGTCTCTTCTGATAAGCAAACTGGTCCAACAAGCATCTGGCAATTCCTAGAAATGCTCAACCCTGGTAAGGATCTTTGTCTTCACCAGTGATCTTCAACTGTATTTGGAGATTTTTACCTCACCCCTAGGATAATTAGGTACTGTGTTCTCCTTCTTGTGATAGGACCACACTACTGCATGAAAAATAAGGCATTAGACTACTACATGCAAATCAAGTATCTCTTGACCCCCTGATCCCAATGAATCTAACATATTCACCCACGGAATCCCTCCCACTGCTCAAAGGTTTATAAATCCCTGATTTCAAATAAACATGCTGGGGTGCATGCATACTGCTGGCTCGTTGTGTGCTGTATGATACCATCAGCGTTCCAACGTGACCACCTATTCCCCACTTGGCTGTGTCTCACAGTGCCTGCCCTCCAGTCATCTGGGCCTGGGTCTCACCAGGCCTGGGCCTTACCAAGCCTAGGTTTCGGCTGCAAGCCCACCAGGCATGGGCTTTGGCCCACACCTCTTCCTGCTCAGCACAGCAGCTTACCAAGAGCTGTAACAGTTTGGCATCACCACAGGCTGTGGAAAGCCTGAGTTTCCACTGCAGCCTGCCTTCTAATTCTGAAAGGGCTAAACTGAAACACTGTGAAAAACCTTTTCCACACCCCTGCCAGCATACTCATGCCTTACTCTAAAGCACGATAGCCACGCCTGAGAGAAACGGAAAGACAGCTCTCAGTCCGGAAGCCAAGCTCCGGGCTCCTTTGCCAAAATCTAGGCCCTCACAGAACAGAAAATGACAGACATATTTCCAGTTTTTAAAGATTAAAAGGACAAAAAATTCTTTTGTCTAACTTTGAGCACTGTTAATTTTGAGTTAATACTATTTCTTGACATATTATTAACAGACTTTCAACCTCAGTTTATTTTTGTTGAGGTCGAAAGTGAATCTTTCATAGAGCTTCACTTGCTCTTTTTATTTATTTGTTCCATATAAATTCACATATCTGGAATCAGCATGCAGATTAAGTTACAGTTAAAACAATGGTTGATAACTGAGGTCTGATTACTGTCTTTTTATGCTCTATTATTATTTTTAAAGTTTATTTATGTTTATTTTATGTATATGATTGTTTGCTTTCACATATATACGTGTGTGTGTGTGTGTGTGTTTGATGCTCTTAGAATTCATAATTCAGATTCCCTGGGACTGAGGTTATAGTTTACTCTGAGCTGGCATTTTAATACTTGAACCTGAATATTTGTTTTTTTTTATATTTTTTATTTTAATTTTTATTAATTACACTTTATTCACTTTGTATCCCCCCCATAAACCTCTTCCTCCTACCTTCCCAATCCCACCCTCCCTCCCCTTTCTCCATGCATGCACCTCCCCAAGTCCACTGATAGGGGAGGTCCTCCTCTCCTTCCATCTGATCCTAGTCTATTAGGTCTCATCAGGAGTGGCTGCACTGTCATCTTCTGTGGCCTGGTAAGGCTGCTCCCCCGCAGGGGGAGGTGATCAAAGAGCAGGCCAATCAGTTCATGTCAGAGGCAGTCCCTGTTCCCATTACTATGGAACCCACTTGGACACTGAGGGGCCATGTTCTACATCTGTGCAGGGGATCTAGGTTATCTCCATGCATGTTACTTGGTTGGAGTATGAGTCTGGGAAGACCCCTGTGTTCCAATTTTCTGGTTCTGCTGCTCTCCTTGTGGAGTTCCTGTCCTCTCCAGATCTTACTATTTCCCACTTCTTACATATTCCATGCACTCTGCCCAACAGTTGGCCATATGTCTTTTTAATGCAGTAAAAATGTAATTATAAGATTCAAGAAAATTCATAAATGTAGTAAATGTTAATATTTATGAAATAATGAAAATTGTAATGTATTATATATGTAATTACTTGTTTTTCAAATAACAGGGACTTTTCTAAAGCACTAAAAGAACTCAAAATTTCTAAAAGCCATGAAGACATACTAACCCTCAGTTTTTTGAAATATTTCAAATATGTTTTATGATTAAAATAGAAAGAATATTATATAATATTTAAAATATTATAAAAATTATATTCCTATTCCTAAAGGACCCATTTAAGTTTATCAAGCCTCTCGAATCAATTCAAGTAGATGATTTGGTGAATGGTCATTCAAAATAATGCAGCAAAATTTTAATGGTCTAATGAATCACTTAGATGAGAAAGGTATGAAAATAACCAGATATATTGTTTATCTAAATCTTTTTATATTTCTTGGACTATAAATGAGTTATTTTCCCTTTAACAGCTGGGTTCTGTCCCCACATAGCCTGCCATCTCTCCAGTCCCTTATTCTTGTATATGCAAAAATAGAAACTCGTCCTGTTATCTGTGTTGATTTGAGCAGTAATATGGAATTCCAGGAATGTAATGGTTTTGCATACTGTCCATGCTATTTAGAATGCATTTCACATTCTATGTACACATTTTAAAAGCAAACTTCAAGTTCTAGAAATAACAAAATCTGAATAGAAAACTTTTGTTTGGCTTACTTTGTCCTTGTAAGATATTACAAAGCTAATACATTTTATTTTCTTTCAAAGAAACATAGTCTGGGAATAATTAAATTCAGAATTTATCATCTTTCCTTTTCTGAATATAAAATCAGAACTAGCCTTGGTAAGTAATACAAGTAGTATAGTTAATTTTTATAGAACAGAAAATTTTCTTATTGTATTTTAGTGATATTGTTTATAAAATATTAGATAATAATAGTTTAACTCTTCCTCACATCTAGTGATGACATAAATTGAACATAGATTTTATAATTTTTAGAAATAAATTTTTCATGATATAGGACTTTATTTTTACTTTAGATTGGTTTACAAATTAACTTAGAAATGTCTTACTCTCTTGTACATTACCTGATTTTTTTTTGAGTTGACTGAATTTACAATTTAATTAGAACATTTTTCCTTCCCTTTCCTTCCTTCAAACACTACTGAATGCCCATCTCTAATCTCCTTCAAAGTCATGGAATCTTTTTTCTTCTCCTAAGTGTTATTCCATGCATGGATATATATGCATATACATAGATATTCCTAAATATAACATGTTGAGTTTATATGATGGCATCAGTACTTATTTTTTCAGAAATGACAGTTTGGTGTTGCTGAACCAATTGATGTGCTCTTACCTAAGGTAGATCCCTCCACCAATTCTTGCATTCCCTTAGTTGCCCTATTGTTCTTTGTGTAGAGTTGAGACCCCCTGGACTTCTCTCCACCCAGTTCAGCAAGCTCATTGGTATGATCGTTGCTCAGCTCACAATGGGCATGCATGCTGGTGAGACATCATGGGTATACCTTCTGATGCTACTGGGAGACATAATCTCAAAGCAAGCAATTGTAAGCAAATTAAAAATTAAGGCCATATATGTTAATGTACTTCTTTAATCCAAGAGCCTTGGAAATAGAGTCAACATGTCCAGTTCAAGGCAATATTTGTGTATATCTGAGTTTGAGGAAAGACTCCTCTACACCAGCACACACACACACACATAGACAAGGAAGGGCATATTTTTGACAATGGGTTTTGACCTTTGAAATATTTATTGGAGTATATATAAGTATTAAAAAATTGGATTGCCACTTGTCTGATATTCATCTTTTCCTAATCCACCTTTATTCACTACTCTTGGTGGCATCAAGGGCTACAAGTCAATTAACTGTTCTAATTAAGCACCTAGGTGATGATCTAGTGAAGTAAAGCAACTATAAACACTGGTTCATACTAGTCGTTAAAAGATGAGACAAAGTCTTAGTTAAAATTTTTATAGCAAAAGGTCTGGTGAAAAAAATAAAAATAGAGACAGCAAAATAAATTATGGGAATCAAACCCTACACGCTAGCCTTCCAGTCACACATATTGCAGAACTCATAAGTATCAGTTGCTATTTTGCTGGTATATTTAAGTGACTATGTCACCTTCAGATATTTGGGTTCATGTGTTGAAATCTCACTACTCAGGAAGTAGGGATTTGGCAGATAATTAAAATTATAGGATGAAAGAAACCCTTAATGGTATTAGGTCCTTCCTAAAGAGACCCGGCTAATGTAGCTATTCTTTCACTGGATGAGGATATATTCCTTATGAACCTGGAATTCATTCTAAACAACCAGAACTGTGAAATATAATTTATGATGGCTTTAATCCACCAAATTTGCAATAATTTGTTATATTGATGCTAAGAGTTACGAAAATACTAACCTATTTGAGTTATACTTACACATTGAATACAAGAATGCTAAGAAGTTTTGAATACAGGAACATAAAGGAAAATATGTGACCCACTCAATTAATTAACTTTCTGTCTTCAGTGTTCAGAGTATAACAAGATAAAACTTGAATTAAAAAGCACTGCTTACTTCTTTTGCCATATAAGGACATCTTGATGCTTTCCCTGTTCTCAAAGAGCTAGGCTTGGAAAGGAAGAGGAATTTCTTGACATATGAATGCAGAAAACAGAATTTCTTGGATGCAAACTTTATTTTAGATTCATATTTAACTTATTTTAGAATTTGAGAGCACAACAAAATATCAGCTTGATCTTATAATATTTTTATACAATTTCAAATAAGTACCAATTTCACTGGAAGAACATTTTGATTTCTTAATATAGTTACATCGCATTTTGCATAGGTATCCTGCCATATGCTTATGGGTTTATATTTTAATTAATGACTATTATTAACAAACAAACTGACAAATTTGAAAGTTATCAAAGATTTGTATGAGGTGCTGTAAGTCTGAAATCCATTTTGTTCTGTATTTCATGCTGAGGGCATTTATGGATGTTATATTTCTCTAATAAGTTTATTTCCCTAGTATATGGAGTATTGTCATTTTTATTCTAATAACTAAATTTTTATGTATACTCATGTAAAGCAATGATAAGGAGAGATTCCAATATAAAACATTCAGTTTCAAGAGAAAGGGATACCTCAGGGTATGTGTAGATGAGCCTTTAAATGTGGCTTATCTCTTCTAGCAAGGGTCTCTGGAGAATGCTTCAGATAAAGAATGATAGATACCCAAGTGTCTAATTATGCACAAGGCAATGAAAACGACTCTACAGACTAGGGTAGTTATTTTCTGTCTTGCCTTATTAAAATTTGGTACTTTACGGACTGTTTTTTTTTTTTTAATCTATTCAATTTGTAAAGCAACACTTTGCACATACTAGCTGTGTGCTTTATAAGGATAAAACAAGATATTGTGAACAGTTTATACGTAATTATATAAGAAGTTCATAAGAATACTAATTAGTAATTAAAAATATATAATTTTAAATTTAACATAAACTATATTATAGAAATTAAAAAGTATTTTATATTTTGTTCAGACTGAAGAAATTGAATAAAATCTATTCATCATTCAATTTTGGCACTGGTAAGTAAGAATCTACATAATTTTGCCATGTAGTCTGATTTTAAATGGTGATTTTATTGTTATGTAGTTCAAAATAAATATACAGTTATAATTGGAATGTTATTAGATAGTGATACAAAGAAACAATCAGTGTTTGCAAGAAAGTTAAACTGAAACAAGCCTGATTTGATATTTGTCACTATTAATATTAAACTGACTGTAAAGTTTTTATTTAATAGTGTTTCATTAAAAAACATTTATTCAATAGGAAAGCCAATAACTGACATTTAAGAAAACTGTTGTTTTCTCAGTCACTGTTTCCTGCTCTTGAGGTGATAGAACCTGGGAGAATTGAACCCACAATGAGGTGGATTAAAATCTCGTTCAATCTGGCGCTTTCTCAGACAACTAGGAATAACGCTTTAACTCACTCATATAAACATACAATATAGAATAAACCCACTAAAATCTGTACATCTAAACAAACTAAGCAAAATAGAGGACCCTAACTAAAATGTTCAATCCCCATCCTGAAAGGCAAAGAGGATGGACATCAGAAGAAAAAGAAAATAGGAAACAACCTGGGAACCTGCTACAGAGGGCCTCTGAAAGCCAGAAGAAAACAGGAAACAACCTTGAAACCTGCCACAGAGGGCCTCTGAAAGCTTCTGCAGTATAGACTGTCAAAGCAGATGCTGAGCCTGATGGCCAACTGATGGGCAGAGTGAATGAATTCTATGTAAGAAGTGGGAAATAGTAAGAGCTGGAGGGGACGGAACTCCACAAGGAGAGCAACAGAACAAGATAATTTGAACACAGGGAACTTCCCAGAGACTCATACTCCAACCAAGGACTATTAGTGGAGATGACCTGGAATCCCTGCACAGGTGTAGCCCATGGCAGTTCAGTGTCCAAGTGGGTTACATAGTAATGGGAAGAGGGACTGCCTCTGACATAATCTGATTGGCCTGCTCATTGATCACTTCCCCCTGAGGGGGGAGCAGCCTTATCAGGCCACAGTAGAGGACAATGCAGCCACTTTTGATGAGAACTGATAGACTAAGATCAGAAAGAAGAGGAGAACCTTCCCTATCAGTGGACTTGGGGAGTGGCATGCATGCAGAAAGGGGAGGGAGGGTGGGATTGGGAGGGGAGGAGGGAGGGGCTTATGGGGGGATACAAAATGAATAAAGTGTAATTAATAAAAAAAATTAAAAAAGAAAAAAAAAGATCCAGCTATACCACTCCTAGGCATATATCCAAAAAATTCTCAAGCACACAATAAGGACATTTGCTCAACCATGTTTGTAGCAGCCTTATTTGTAATAGCCACAAGCTGGAAACATCCCAGATGCCCCTCAGTGGAGGAATGGATGCACAAATTGTGGTATATCTACACAATGGAATGTTACTCAGCAATAAAAAACAAGGAAATCATGAAATTTTCAGGTAAATGGTGAGATCTGGAAAAGATCATCCTGAGTGAGCTATCCCAGAAGCAGAAAGATGCACATGATATATTATCACTCATATAGACATATAATATAGGATAAACCTACTAAAATCTGTACACCTAAAGAAACTAAGCAAGAGAGAGGACTCTTGCGAAAATGATCAATTCCTATCAGGAAAGGCAAAGAGGCTGGACATCAGAAGAAGAAGAAAAGAGGGAACAAGTCAGGAGCCTGACACAGAGGACCTCTGAAAAGCTCTGCCCTACAGACTATCAATGTAGATACTGACACTTATGAGCAACCTTTGGGCAGAGTGCAGGAATCTTAGGAAAGAAGTGGGAAACAGTAAAATCTGGAGAGGACAGGAACTCCACAAGGAGAGTAACAGAACCAAAAAAATCTGAGCACAGGGGTCTTTCCTGAGAATGCTATTCCAACCAAGGACTATGCATGGAGATAACCTAAGACCCCTGCACAAATGTAGCCCATGGCAGTTCAGTATCCAAGTGGGTTCCATTTTAATAGGAACAGGGACTGTCTTTGACATGAACTGATTGGCCTGTTCTTTAATTACCTCCCCCTGAGGGGGAAGCATCATTACCAGGCCACAGAAGAAGACAAGGCAGCCACTCCTGATGAGACCTAATTGACTAGGATCAGAAGGAAAGAAAAGAAGTCCTCCCCTATCAGTGGACTTGGGGAGGGGCATGCAGGCAGAGGGTGGAGGAAGGGAGGGATTGGGACGGGAGGAGGAAGGGAACCATGGGGGGGATACAAAGTGAATTAAGTATAATTAATAAAGAAAAAATAAAGAAAAAAATAAAAAAATCTCATTCAATAGGCAGCTTCTTTCAGCGCCTCAAATGATGTATTCTCTGAAGCCGTGGTTCTCAACCCTCCTAATGCTGTGACCCTTTCTTACAGTTCTGTTGTACTGACCCCCCAATCATAAAATTATTTTCGTGGTTATTTCATGACTGTAATTTTGCTACTGTAATGAATCATAATGCAAACATCTGATATTCGGATATTAGGCAATATCTGTGAAAGGATCATTGGGTGTCACCCACAAGTTGAGAACCACTACTCTTGTGTTTACTCAAGAACACGGGAAGACTTCCCTCAATAAGGCTTCCTTCTTAATTCTCATAATCTTTTCAATTAGTGTCATATCCTGATATCTAAACATTCAAATACATAAATCTATTGGAAACATTTTTATTTAAAATACCGCAGTTGAATACTTAAATAAATATGTCTGTATACTATCTTGATCCAAGCAAAACATTGTCCCT
Source organism: Psammomys obesus (assembly GCF_907164565.1). Taxonomy (NCBI): domain Eukaryota; kingdom Metazoa; phylum Chordata; class Mammalia; order Rodentia; family Muridae; genus Psammomys; species Psammomys obesus. The sequence goes on from NW_026596069.1 coordinate 27,485,642, forward strand.
ACTGATGACTATACTGGATTAAAGATGGCCTTATTGAACAAGAGTACTTTATTGAATTTTTAAATCCCTCTCTCTGATCTTTTTTCCCTTTCCTTTTGCTTTTTTGAAAATATATCATGCAAACAAACTTACAAAAAGAAGACAAACTTTTTATTTTTCTTCTCCTAATTTTTTAAATCATTTGTCAATTTTCAATTATTTACAAATACTGCATACACTAAATTTAAAAATGACACATAAAAGTTTTTAAAACCCTTATATTTTTATATGGAAATATATTCTGGGAATAATCTTCATCAATTGAAGTCTGAATATTTCCCCAAACTATTATTATTTTCTTGCTATTTTTTTATAATTCATTTTTAATTAATTTATTCTTAATTTATTTACATGGATATTTTGCTTGCATGTGTGTCTATGTGAGGGTGTCATATCTTGAAGTTACAGGCAGTTGTATCTGCCATGTGGGTGCTGGGAATTGAACCCCAGGTGCCTCAGGAAGAGTGTCAGTGCTCTTAACTGCTGAGCCATCTCTCCAGCCCCATTTTCTTACTATTTTACTTATCAATTATTCCATGTTCTCATTGTTTTCTCTACTTCCTATCATGTCATCTATTATCTAACATATTTTCCACCCTTCCTTTTTCCTTTATTCTGCACAGTTGCGATCCATATGAAGTTGTCAGCTCTAAATATCTTAAATGGGTTCTAATTGCTCCCAACCCCCAACCCTTTCTTACCTCACATTGTCCCTGTAAAATTTCATATCTCATACACGATGCTTTCATAAGTTCCCCGCTTTTCATTTTGTTTTCTGAGCCAATGTTGAAACAGGACCACCCATATAACTTTGGGTATGGAAATATCCATTGGAGCCTGGTGGGCTCATTAGTAGATACCCAACTGAAGACAGAACTCCACTTCTTCTAAAACCCATCAATAATTAATAGTTCTTCAAGAGAGAAAGGGCCTATGAGCTCCTCTATTCATAACAGACTATGGAAAAGCCCTGTGACATCAACTGAAACTTTTGTGAGCTCAGTGTCGCATATGCCATCATTAGGGGAAAGCATTTCACAGTCCATATCCTATAATTTCTCTCATATTCTTTTCACTATCTGTTTTCCCTAGTGTTGTCTGAGCCTTCAAATGGAGGTATTACTGGCCTCCTTAAAACTGAATATTGAACAATCACTTTTTTGCTGCATCCTAAGCAACCCTGAATACTTAAAAAAGAGGCATTCCACTGATCAAGGTTGACAGTAAAAATTGTTTTTGGACATAAGAAAAAAATTAGAAAGAAGTTTGATGTCATGTCAATTTATCAAAATCAACAATGTTTACAATCTCCTTAGTGATGGGATTTTGGACAGATTTATTGTACCAAGCAAGGAAATACTTTTGTTTGAAGAAGCCTCAAATAGCATTAGAGAACTATTGCCCAGTCAAGCCATGATTACTCTCAAAAACGTATCTTGTCTGGCAGATTTCTACTGTAGCTTGTATGGTTTATAGTTCACCAGACTGTAGATTACTTTTTCTGCCCCAGCAACCTACAAAGCACTTTTTTCTCTATATATGCTGACCAGCAGGGATGGGGCTTCCTTTTTAGTTCCAGCTTGATATCTTTATCCTGAAACCAGGATATGTATTGTCTTCATTATAGAATCCTATAAATTATTTTATGTGCATGTGTGCTTTTCAGACTTTATATATGTGTACCATGTGTTTTCTGGTATCTGAGTAACCCATGATAATTTAAATCATGGAGCTATATTACAGGCAGTTGTGAAGAATCCTACTGTATGTATGGGTCATTAAATTTGGGTCTGCTGCTGGAGTATCATGTTGTCTTAATTGGTGAGACATTTCTTCAGATAAATTATATGAGTGTGGTCACTCTGTGTGGGTATGCATGCAACAGTGGTTATGCTCACAAAGGGCAGAAGAGAGTGTTACATCTCCTAGGGATCAAGTAACTGGCAGTTGTTAAATCAGGTGCTGGGAACAGAGTTTGAATCTTTTGCAAGAACTGTATGAGCCATCTCTTTAGATTTATTAGTAGACTCTTATCATATACTTCTGGAAAACAAGAGAAGTGGTGATAGCTTATGTTGTAGCAGAGTATTTGCAGCCCTGGTGAGCAACAGCTTACTGGGGGTATTTCACATCTAGCATTAGTACTTTCGTTGGATCACTCATGACTTCTGCTATTGATACATCCTGCTCATGTAAGGAATCTCCTTGGGAACTCTCGTTTAAACACACATGCACACTCACACACACACACACAAATTAGCATATAGAGTAGAAATTACCATTTCTTTTTCTTTTTCTGTTCTTTGCTTTGGGTAAATGTGTTAGGGATACACACTCTTGTCTTTTATTATTGCATTGTATGGTAAGTACTGAAACTGTTGAGTAAGCTTCAGTAATGGAATATATGATTAATTTTTTTTCTTATTACCTGATGGGTATAAGTTTTGAGTATCACACATGGTTGAAGATAGACACACTTTGATCCATTTGGTCACAGTAGATCAGGTTTACATACATCAAAGCATATTTTTTCTTGTGTATTCACCACCTGACACATAAACCTTTCCATTTGATTCTGTATTATGCCATTCCCTCTCAATATTTGTTCCAGCTTTCAGTTAGTATGCTTTTTTTCCCTATTGCCTTTCACAGTCATGACAAATCAGTCAATTTAAATGTAATTTCAATCTATCTCAGCTAATTGTCTAGTTCTTTCATTTTACTGGATCATTTATGTGTGTAGATTGAATGCTTTATCTATCGTTCTCTTTTGCTTATACTTTCTTACTCTTCTTTAGCCATATTATTCAATATTAATCCATTTGTTTACAAAACCAATTTACTAACAGGACTAAGCTTTCACTTGTTCAAGTGGTAGAGTATATTTGTTTAGATTTTTTGTGCAATCAATGAATTGCACAAACCTCCTTAAAACATTTTTATTAATTTATTTATGAGTATTTGTTGAGAATATTGTATCATTCAACCGAAGTTTTATGTAATATACATATATAATCCAGTAATATACAAAATTACAAATATTTTTTATTATAGGTCCAGAAATATTGTAATACAAATTAAGCACATATAATAATAATTTCCAATAGGAAAATAACTTAGAGAACTTGTAATGAAGCATAATGCAGAAAAAATACCCTGCTCTGCATTTAGGAGATATCTTCGGCTAAAGGAGGCATAGGTAAACACTATGGGAATAAAAAAAAATGAAAATACAGAAGACCAAAACTTTCTGATAAAGAGTCTTTAGTGCTTCTGATAAAAAGAGCTCTGCTTGGCTGGGGCTTGGATTTAAGCAGGGGCCTAGAAACAGGGGTCTGGATGGAAAACGGAGATTCCATTTCTCTAAGGCACAGCTAGAGTGCTTTAGGAAGAGGCTGGGATCCTAGGCTGGGGTGTGGAAAAGTTTTCCTCAGAGTGTTACAGTTTAGCACTTTTAGAATGAGATTGGCAGAGGAAACTCAGATGTTCCAAAGCCTATGACAATACCAAAATGTTACAACTCTTGTTTATACTGTGGTAGGGGTGCAGTTGAAAGCCCATGCCTGGTGGGCTTGCAGCTGAAATACAGGTCTTAAGGCCCTGGCCTGGCAAGACTTAAGTTCAGTGGACCAGAGGCCAGGCCGAGTGAGACAAGGCCCCGGGGATAAATGAGGAATCTCAGGCAGCCCTGGTAAAAGGGTGATGGTATTGCCTAGCAGGAAATCAGCCAGGTAGCAAGGTTATTTGAAATCAGGGGTTTATAAACCTTGGGCAGTGGGAGGAATATAGAAGGTGAATGTTTGATTTGATGGGGTGAGAGGGTCAGGTGTACTTGATTTGCATGTAGTGGTACAGTGCCTCATCTTCCATGCAGTAACATGGTTCTACCATTAAAAAAGAGCATAAAGTACTTAATTATCCCTTGGGTGCGATATCTCCAAGTACAATTGAAGGTTGCTGTTGAAAACTAAGATCCTTAGCAGGATGGGGCACTTCCAGGAATTCCCAGATACTTGCTGGACCAGTTTTCTTATCAGAAAAGGGTCTGGCCAGTAATCTGCCCTCAGGGCTATGTGATGATCCTTATAAAATCTGGGCTCACCCAGATTGGGAGTGGGGACATTGGGGGGGGGGACTTTTAAAACTCTACCGAGAAATGGGAGTCCACCATAACAGACTAAGAGTGAACAAATGGCTATTTTTGAGATGTCAGACTTCAACCAAATCCAGCAAAGCTCTACACTTCAGTGCTGTTTTTTGTTTTTGTTTTGTATTAAAAATGTAGTGATATTATATCATAAAACATACCATCATAACCACTTTTAAGTGTAAAGTTTGCGGTGTTAATTTTATTTGCACACAATCCTGAAAGTTTTTACTTTACAAAACTGAAGTTTGGCACTCATCACACCATTCGCTATAGGGCATACCTTCCTCCAGTATGAAAAGCTTAATGAAAAACACTTAATAAAATATGAAAAAAACCTTAAAATTCTCTACAACCTCCACGTGTACTGACTACTACTTTTGTCATTATTTCCCAATAAAATGTAATCACCATTTACAGAGAATTTACTCCGTATTAGAGAGTGTAAGTAGCTTCAAAGTATTTCCCAGTAGATGAGATTGTATATACATGGTCAGTAACACACAAGTAAGACAACTCTATTACAGGATCTGAGAAGACTGACAAGAAAAACTTATGTACATATCTCTAAAGCATCATCTACACAAAATGAATAGAACTGAATGTTGGCTATGGTTTAGGAGTAAATACTAATTAAAAACAAGCTAAACGCATGCATCCATTAACTCCCCATTGTGTCCTGGCTATAGATGTGATGTGACCAAATGCATCAAGACCCTTCCACTGGGTGAGTTCCTGACCTCGGTGAACTGAACCCCCAAGCACTAGCAAAGATGTTTTGAAGTGACTTTGTCAAACCAATGAAATAATTCATACAATTAATTATTAAAAAAAGAAGTTAAGAATCATACATATGGGTATCTATGGAAGAGTTTAAACAAAAATATAAAATGACTCCATACATATTTATTAATTAAGGAATGATATTATCTTAGTATTCTATTGCTGTCATGACCCACCATGAGCACAACTCTTATATAAGAAATGAGACTTGCTAACAGTGTAATAGGTTGTGTTCATTATCAGAATGGCATAAAGCTGGTAGCATGCTGGCAGACTTGGTGCTAAACAAGGAGCCAAGATTTCTACATCTGAATCCACAGGCTGCAAGCAGAGAGAGAGAGAGAGAGACATTGGGCCTGGTTTAGGATTTTAAATACCCAAAGTCCACAACCAATGACACACTTCTTCCAACAAACTCACCTACTCCAGCAAATCCACACTTCCTAATCATTCTCAAGTAAAGCCTCTCCCAATGACCGAGTAATCAAAGTACAAAGTATGAGCCTATGAGGGCCATTCTTATTCAAATGACCACATTCTAATCCCTGCCTCCCCCCACAGGCTGCAGCCGTATTGTAATTAAAAAATGCATTCAGTCTAACTCTAAAAGTCCCAAGTCCATAAAAGTCTCAACCTGGTTTAAAAGTCCAAAGTTCAAAAACTTTGATATTCATAACAATACTTTAAGTGTAACCGTCTATAAAATAAAAATCAAGCAGCAGATAATATTTTCTCATCACACATTACCATTTTAAAAAGAAATAAAAGAATCATAGTAAGGAAATACTGGACCAAACCATAACCAAACATCAGCAGGGCAAATGTCAACTTCTGCATCACCATATATGATATCAAAGTGCTCTTTATAGCTCAAACTTCTTTTAGCTTTGTTGACTGTAACCCATGTTAATCCCACCAGGGATTAAAACCACTACTTTGAAACAAGCTTAATTATGTGTTGACCAGGATGATGAACATTGGCCAGGTTCATTCCAGGGTTTCCGTGCAATAATAAGGAGTCACATTTGTAGAGGTTTATAAAGGCACAGCCATTGGGGCAACATATTCCCCATCTATTCCAATCAGGAGTAAGTATATATTGTGTCAAACTTCTTGCCTATATATTTCCTGTTATCATATAGGAAGCCTGCCTCTAGGTTGCTTAGCAACCTGGGACAGCTGTCTCCTGTCAGGGGCCCTGGATAAAAGACCCTCACCTCTTACTTCTTTGTCTCCTCTCTTTCACTGTTTTGGTTTTCTCTCCCCATTTCTGAGGTTCCACACCCCATCTTCCCTTTTTTATTCTATGTTCTCCTACTGACTTTTCTATTTCCTTGTCTCTTTGTTTCTTTCTCTATCTACCCTCATGACCCACTCAGGCCCTAATTCCTCTCACCTTTCCTCCCCCCTCCAAAAAAATTTTTTTTTATATCCAGATCAGTTTATTGCCTGGAATCTTTTTTAAAAAAAATATATCCTAACATTGGTGCATTGGAAGGGAATAGGTCCTTGCAGCATCCACAAGGTACCTCCTGCTTCTGGTGCCACACTGCCTATGCTGCTGGAATTCTATTCCATGGATACACCTGCCAAAACAGATTTCCTTTCAACCCTCTGGCACCTTGGCTGCTTGCCCAAGTATGTAGCCTGCCATCCCTGCAGCTGATCACTTCTCCTTTTGAATGGTTTTGGGCCACACCAGTGGTATCAAAATGATTGCACACAACACTTGGCAGGCCAAGGTGCTTGTTGAGCCAAAAAAGTACAGGCCAAGTTTATACAGGCACCTCTATGCTCCAACACTGGCTGGAAGGCACAGCCTGCTTTGGAACCCACACTGAAACCCAATCAACAACTCTTTGTTGTTCCGAGGTATGCTGAGACTACCTGTTAATTCCCTTCCACATCTCTGTTAATTTGGTTCCACTTGTCACATCTCTGATTATATTGATGGCTAATACCAGGCCCTAATCCTCACTCCTGGAGATGTTACTATCATGTATAGACACAGTCTACTTTGTTACCAAACTCAAAAACAAACAAACAAAAAACAGGGCTCAGATGTCATTTTTTACCATTCCTTTAGATAAAGGACAATGAATGCTCACAGAAGTCTCACCTATGTCACATGGTACATAATTAGATACAAAGATCTAAGGATACAAAAGTTTAAATTATGAAGATCTAAGAAAGTGTTTGAGTGTTTAAGAAGGTGTTTTAAGGTTGGTAAATATAAGTTATGAAGATTGGAAGGTCTAAAATGATTTAAGGTTTCCTAAAGAGTTAAAAATGTTTCATATTTCTTTCTGTTGCTCTGTTTCTAGTGTATTAACTGTCCAAAGCTTTGCTATTTATCACTATAGTTCTATTTATCTAATTCTGATAAAAACATTGCCGTATATGAACCACTATCATCATACCAAGCATAAGATTTTAAATCTCCTTTGGTTTGTCTTTTAAGTATAGACTAAAGGTTGTTTCTCACTGTGCTAGATTTATATACATCCAGTCTTCCATGATACTAAAAGCCAAGATTAAGTAAGCTTTTGCCAGTTTTACTTCACAGAAGGCTTCTGCCTCTCCAGAGTTCATCTGAAAGAGTGTTTATGCTGTTTAAAAAAGGTGGATGTTTATTGTCTGTTGCAAACCGCGTGGTCGTCTTGCCAGCAAGAATGCACATGGACAACAGGATCCTTCTGCAGCAAGCTTTATTCCAGTCAAGTGATGAGAGGAGGAAGACCCCGAGCCCAGGAATGGCACTGCTTATATACCCCCTAAGGTGTCGTGTGGTCTATGATTGGCTGCTTACTCATTACCTCACAAGACGCCCTGGGCTGGGCCAAGACTTGGCGCGCTTTTGCCCTTGCGCATGCGTAATATTACTTGTTTTCCAGGGTCAGAGCCGGATGTCGGCGCCATCTTGTAATGGCGTTTTGCCCGGGCATGCCCAAGCGGCTCTCCACATCTCCCCCTTTTTGTTTTATTAGAAGCTGACCAACAAACAAGAACACAACGGGCGGAAGTAGAGGTTTGATCCCTAGTGTGAAAAATGGGGCATTGTACTAGAGCCAGCTACAGGCCCTTCACCTGTATGTGACTCTAGACCCGTCCCATACCTTTTTCCAGGGGAAGGATCTTGGGTACAACCTTCATGCAATCAAACATGCTTCCCAGAGAACTGCCTATTATGAGCCTTTCTCTGTGCAGTGCTTAACCTCGCATCCCAAGTGTGAAGAAAATTAGACCATACCACTTGTGACACCCTTCCCTGTGCAATGGAGCTCGCCTTCTAGGGGTGCATGGGCTGTCAGCGAAAGGCACTAAATTTTTTGTCAGCATTGAAAGCCACGTTGTGGGGGAGGAACCCTGTTCCATGGCTGCAAACGCTTGAGCAATTACGACCTTGTCACGTCTTTTGTTGGGCTTTGAGCTTACAGACCAACCAAAGTGAGAACACTAAACCGCAAACTAAGGCAGTGCCAAACAGGCCTACCCCCACCCACTCTTTAAAGAAAGAAAAGGCTGAAGAGATCCAGGAGGAGAGTCCTTCAGTCAATGACAGGTCCACTCGTGTCGAGTTGATGGCTATCACTGCCGCTTGCAATGATTTGAGAGTCTCATCAAACTCTTCCGACCACTTTCCTCTGCAGGCACGTCCTTTGGGGAGTCATCTTCAGGTATCACAAGCTTCCATGTCAAGCGTTCCGGTCACCAAAAGGGATTATCTTCTTCCTGTGGGAAAACACAGACAGCTCCCCTGGATCTTATTAAAATAGGATCCGGGCCTTTCCATTGACCAGTCAGGACATCTTTCCATTTGACCATTTCTTTAGGCCTATCGGGCTCCAGACAATGACGATCTGCTGCCGAACGGCCCTGACTGTCCAAATTTAGAAAATTAAGGGTGAAGAGTGCTATAGAGATAGTCACTCGTGGTACTGAGGGCAGAGCCTCCTCGACTCCCCCTTTTTGTTTTATCAACAGCTTGTTGAGAGTACTCATTGGTCAATGCCAATCCCAAGTCTTGCAAGATGTCTCTTCCCCAGAGATTAACGGGGAGAGGAAGTACATAAGGTATGAAACTTCCTGTCTGACCCTCTGGTACTTGCCAGGTCAACGGGTGTGAGCTGACTGCAGGGCTGGCTTCATATCCTAACCCTTGTAAGGAATGAGATGATTGTGTAACAGGCCACGCCCTAGGCCACCAATTTGAGGAGATAATGCTCCGGTCAGCCCCAGTATCTAAAATGCCAGTGAAAAGTTTCCTCTTTATCTGTAATTGTAAGGTGGGCCTAGTTTTTAAATCAACCACCAAGTGAGCAAAGTCAGTTCCTGAAGAACTGAACCCTTCCTTGCCCCTTGTCATTCCTGTGGATGGGAAAACATCCTGCAAGCTTGGAAGGAGAACTAACTGGGCAATCCTATCTCTAGGGGAAATGGAAAATATTCCTTGCGGACAAGACCAAAAACTTGAAGCCTTCCAGTATAATCCTGATCTATTATTCCAGGATGGATAATAAGCCTCTTTAGGGTAAGAAAGGAGCGTCCGAGTATCAGGCCAACACTTCCCTCGGGCAGAGGACCCTCAAACTCAACTGGAACTGGCTGAACACCCAATTGGGGCATCAATAAGAACTGGGAGGTGGAACAGAGGTCCAATCCTGCTGATCCTCTTGCTGCTCTACAGCTGGATAGACCCTCCTGTTGCCTGCTTGTGTCCCATATCTTTTGGGGCCCTGGGACCTGGGGCCCTGAAACCCGTTTTTTGGAATATTTTTATTCCTCTCATTAGGGGGGGCTTTATGCTGAATAAGTTTTCCCTGAATATCCCTAACTGAACGACATTCATTGGCCCAATGATTACCCTTCCTACATTTGGGGCACAATCCTGGAACTTTAGAATGAGCTTGTAAATGTCCAATGTAAAAAGTATTTTTTTAATCAAATTTTGAATTTGTAAAAATAATTTTAGCAGGAGAAGATGTTTAAATTTAATTTGCAGTCTCTAACCTAGGCAAAGACTAAGCTACATAGGCACTATCTGTAAAAATGTTTAAAGACTGTTTATTAAAACTTTAAAACACAGCCAATACTGCAGGTAACTGTTATTTGCACAGATGTGCTAGACACTTGAAAAGATGCATCAACAGGTTGGACTTTGTCATAATAAGCTTACGTATGTTAAAATGCCATATTTATTAGATCTCTGACAAGCTTGAGGGCCAGCATATTTGAGTTACTCTTTATCGTCTGCTCTAAACTGTGTAAAAAAAAAAAAAAAAAAAAAAACTAAACAAAGACACTAGGTATAGCTTAACATCTTAACCAACTGTAGTTGTTAGCATAACTTTAAATCTGTTCTTTTTGAATTGAAATTAAAGCAAACCTTTTAGTCAGATACAGTTCATAGAGAAGCTAGCAAATCTTGCTGCTCCTACCAGTTGCATTAAAATTGAACAGTAAAAAGCTTTGCATTTAGCACTAATCAGATGACTGAACATAACTCAGAGACATAAACAAAATGGTGGAAAACTCATAGCTCCACCCTCTTTATCTCCGGACCAGCATGGTAGCTGGCCACGTGTAACTGAACTCAGCTGTAAGCCCCAAACAAACATGGCAGCAAAACTACAGCTCCACACACTCTCTATCCCTGAACGATCATGGCGGCTAGCCACGTGTTAGGCTACCACAGACTGACAATACCAAACAGCCACTAGATGCTGATGATGATACAGCAAACACTGTGGAGCACCCACAACCCAACTCTCTGGCTTTTTATAATATATTTACTAACCTTTTGCAACATTCTGTATACCTTCAGGTTCCTAGCTTTCTTTTTCTGGCTTAACTAGACATTCTTACTTTCTTGCTGTTTTTCTCTTGCTTTTCAGACAACACAAAAACTCTCATCAAAATCCTTTCCATCCTAACATGATCCTGCTGGAGCCCAGTGTCTACGATTTGCTTTTTAAAGGCAAAGCAAAAACAAGTTACATTATTACAAAAAGTTCTGAAACTGCCAATTTTTTCTATAAACAAAGCAGTTTAACAAACAAACAGCTCTCCACAAGATACATTTTAAAAACTGCGATTTTCTCAATTAGCACAAACAATATGGCAGGATTTTATTTAGTAAAATTGATAAAATAAATACTCAAAATCATTGTCATACCCAAATGCCTGATAAACTTTAAGCATTTTATAGCCTTAAACATTTAAACATTTTTTTAAAACCCATTTTTGCAATATCAAAGCAAAGTACCCCTTTTGTAGGAGAGAAGTCACAAGGCATAATCAAACCCTAACAGAACCAGATTTTAAAACCAGAATTTACCAATATAAACAACTTAATTTTCAAAACCAATGCCAATTTAAAATAACTCATTCTTTTAACCTAGAAGGAAATGAGAATTATTTTTAACCCATACCAAGATGGCGGTTAAATTATAACCCACATGTTAAAGTCAAGATGGCGGTGAGGCACTAAGTTACCTCATACACCACGTGGTAACCTATGCGTTCATAGATCTAATGAACACATAGGCATACATTTTAAACAAGTTTCGTGAGGCCTTTTAGAACAGAAAACAGAAGGTACAAATACTGCAGAGACATTGAGACAAAAAGAAACATTAACCAGCTGGCCAAATTTATTGAAAATACTGATGAAGTTAGGGGCGTCCCCCTGAACTTCGGCAGCTGTGACCACCTCGATCACGTCTTGCTATCCATATACAGGCACCTCGAGCTCTGAGGAATTTTTAGAACAGAGAACAGAAGGTACTACACACACAAACATTGCACAGAAACATTTAGACACTTATGGCTGGCATACAAAAACAAAACACAGAGACAAAGACAAAAAACAACCGCAGTACCCGCTTTTTAAACATTTAAATATATATACACAGTATAACCATGATTTTAAGTCAGAACTAGAAAAATTCATAATTTATCCCTTTTCACCTTTCTCTCCCAGGGCGTCCTTTCCCTTGTCTATCCTGTCTGTGGACTTACCATCCACAGAAGGGCCTTTTTTCTTAGAGACGTCTCTTTCTTTTTCTGTAAGGGCCCCTAACCTTTTATCCCGTTCTGTTTCTGACATGCTGTCTTGTATTTCCTCTAACACCCCTTGGCCAGCTGCCACAGATGAGCAGCATTTCTTATCTTCTAAGCAAGATTTTAAAACCAAAAGAAGGAGAACGAACGCTACTATCACAATAGGGAAAGCTACAAGAGCTCCTGCCAATTGGGGTGAAGGATGAGACAATTCAAGACCAAACATGACTCTTAGAACTTACCTTAGTGCTGCAGTTCTGAATCCTCCCCACGAGCGGGAGGTCTCCTCAGGGCCGGCGATGAAAGACTGCCCCGGCGTCCCGGGTTTCGGCACCAGTTGTTGCCCGCATGGTCGTCTCGCCAGCAAGAACGCACACGGACACCAGGATTCTTCTGCAGCAAGTGTTTATTCAGCAGTAATGAGAGGAAGACCTAGAGCCCCAAAATGGCACTCCTTTTATACCCTAAATGGTGACGTGTTGGTTCCTGATTGAATGCAGCCCATCAGGCCATCTTACATCACTAAGTGAGCCAATCCCAGGCTCAAATTCAGCTTTAGCGCATGCGCATAGGCAGTTGTTTACGATCTCACACACCGGATGCCGGCGCCATCTTGTAATGGCGTTTGCTTCAGGCTCTTTACAATTGTCCTTTTCTATAATATATATTTCACTGCACATTACAATGGTGATGCTAACATCTCGAAAGTTTATCTCCTTTGTAAACTTAAAAAGGATTCTTATAAGCTACAGGAAATCCACCCAAATCCATCTTTCAGGTCAATTGGGTGCTAGGTAAGTACTGCACCTACTGCCTATTTCAGAGGGTGGGATTCATTCCCCCTTTCCCTGGTTTTGGAACTCTTCTTTTCTGGCTACCTGATCACTTCATTCCTGCACCCAACACTGGCTGATTGGTGACTCTTCAGTTTTGGTTGGAGTAAATGCTTCCTACTGTTCTCATCAACCTACATTCAACCCTTTCATCTAGAACCTTCTCTTTTGGGTAAGATTTCCCCCCTACCAGCAGAGTTTCTCTCCCTCTCACACATCTATGAAATTCTAGCCCTAGGTGAACTGTGTCTACTCTGGGCAACTGTGTCCTTGGTCTCTGACCACTGCTGATAAGCTGTTGGAAGAAAGTGTACCAATCTACTGAGTCAAACCTTGTGCTTGGGATGCCTTGAAAGGTCACTGAATCCTACCTGCCCAATAGGAACAGTCCATTCTTCAGTTCCTCCCAGCTCCCCACTGGGTTGTCTTCTGGGGAATTTTAGAACATCTTCATTAAGAGCTACATGCCTCTGCAAACAAACTTGGCCTCAATATCCCTTAGATGACAAATCCAAAACAAAACCCTTTAATTACTGCCAGCAATCCAGTAAATGGAGGTTCCCTATGTTCTAGTTTTTTCTCTTTGCTCCAAACCTTTTGTCTCTGTTAGCTCTCCCAAAAGTTTCAAATGCACACCTAAAAGAAAGTTGCCTTCTGCCCATAGATATAGATTCTAGTATCCTACCAGGCATTTCCTACATCTAGGACAGTGCTGAAGCAGTTACCACAGGTTCTCCAGTTTAACATTGCAGACATTGTCAAGCAGGACCAGGACCCTCCCTCCCAGCCAAAGATGTTCTCAGATCTTGAAGCAAATATAACAGTTTGCTTTTTCTTAGACTTGGCCAGCATTTCAGCCTTTTGGCCTTTTGATTGCCCCAGTGTCAGCAAGAAGTAACCAAAGATGATTGATTTTTTTTTTTTTTTTTGCTTGTTATCCATTATTACCAACAAAACATGGGAATGATGTGCTTCAGGCTGGGACAAAGAGCTCCAGGTTCTCCCACATTCCTCTGTCTCCATGTGCTGCTGGACATGGTTGGCAAACCCACTCTCTACCTTGAACTTTGCAGCGCAGGGGTTTCCCCTCCTCTTCACCATGTAATCTGGGCATTTTGGCATTTTTACCTTTTTTTTCTCTCTCCTACCTCTTTGCATGGTGACCCAGAGCCACTTTCAATGAATGTACGTTTATATACATTCACTTGCTTTGCATAAGAAGCAGTCCCATGTTCTCATTCCCACCTCACCATCCCACGCTTGTGCCTCATTTTTTCAATTATAGAAGAGGGAGGAATGTTTGCATATAGACAGCCAGCTTCTGGGTTGCTTAGCAACCTATCACACCATCAGCTATCCCCTACCAGGGGCGAAGGATAAAAGACCCTCATCTCTTTTTCTCTCCCTCCTTTCTTGTATTCTCTGATTTGGTTTTCTCTCCTCTTCTCTGAGGTACCTCACCCCATTCCCTTTTCTCTCTTTTCTTATGCTCTTCTACTCCCTTTGTCTGTCTGTCTCTGTCACTTCTCTTTCTACCTTCATGGCCCACTCCAGCCTTAACTCCTCTCCCATTTCCTTCCCCTAAAATAAATCTCTTCATATCCAGATACATTCAGTGCATGGCATCTTTTTAAAATAAATCCTAACACTACCTACATCCAATCAGGGGCAAGCATACATCTGAAATATTTCCAGACTACTTACCTCCTACCTACATGTGATTGAGAGACCAAAGAACTAAATATTAGGATGTGGGGGGTATTGGTTTAAAGTTTAAAGCATAAACCTGAACAAAGGCCAGCCAAATGGAGACATGTCCAGCCACCTGGGGAAAGGAACTGGTTTTACTGCATTCTTTTCCTGCCCACTAGAGATATAGTTACTAGGAAAATGACCCAGATGGCCAGGCCAGACCATTTATGGTCTTGATGCCTATAGCAAACCAATCATTTCAAAAGTCAGTAACGCTAAGGCATGTAACTCCCTGCTTGCAGTTTTTTTCCTTTTAAAAACCTTGTTCCCCTAGACTATGGGCCACATTCCTTTCTTGAGTCTATAGGAAGTTTTGTGACCCAGGCTTCAGCACATATCCAGTAAACTTTCATGTATTTTCAGTGGAATTGATTCCTAGTGGTCTTTGGGAGTTCTCACGACATGGGCATAATAAGATCAAAAACATCTGGTGTTGTTGGTTCAAACAAACTTCTTTAGAAGAATAAAAACATGTTGCTTCTTCTATAAACAATAGCCTCCAGTATTTTAGGGAGTGTCTGTCCTTGAGCAAGGGGTTAGAGGTTAGAGGTATTTTTCTTCCAAGGATCACTTAAACATAGTAATTAAAACTTAAAATGAAACTCTGGCTCTCATATTTTCTTCCTTAATTTTTTTTTTGAGTCAAATACTTGATGCAGACTCTTTAATGGGTACCAGTTTATATTGAGATCTAATAGCAATCAGTTTAATGGTACCCTGACATGAATTTTATTATCTAGTTAAGGCATTAACAATTCAAGGTCAA
Organism: Psammomys obesus; assembly: GCF_907164565.1. Classification (NCBI taxonomy): domain Eukaryota; kingdom Metazoa; phylum Chordata; class Mammalia; order Rodentia; family Muridae; genus Psammomys; species Psammomys obesus. The sequence goes on from NW_026596069.1 coordinate 27,501,024, forward strand.
CAGTAATTAGCAGAAACAGAAGGGTCAAAGGTTACTCTCTAGGAAGAGACTGGAAATAAGAATGCCAGTCATTTTTATTTCATCTCAGTCCTATGCCCCCACCTCCTTTGTTTTGCAATGTGCTTTTTTTTTTTTTTTAATACAGCCAGATTACTTCTAATGATTCCTGACTGGTTTGTATAGAAACAATAATTTTCTCATGGAGCCACACATTAACTCTTTGTTCTGCATAAAGCAGGTCAAATGCCCTATCATATTGTAGATCTATTTCAGGTAATGAGTTGACTTGTTCATAGATCTGGGCCTATTTGTTTTTAACTGGTATCTTTCCTGGTATGCCAATAAGCACTATTTGTTCCCTATGCAAGGAAGTTTTCTTTTAACTTTCCAGCCTGTTGGGGACAAGGGACAATGAACTTTCCTTCGTAATTACTTCCTACTGAAACTAAGACAACCTTATCAAGGCCTAAGAAGTCTGGAAGGCCGGGTTGGGTGGGGTTAGCACAAGTGGTTCAGAAGCTATAGTTCACAGATCCAGGCCTGAGGAATTCCTGTACAGGAGTAATATGAGGACTGACTTCACTTTGTTTAGGAAAAGTGGGTTAATCAATATTTCAGGGGCCTGCTTGTCCACCATTTGTACAAGATCCTGGTGGCAGGCAAGACATTTGGGGAAGTATGATCAGTTGTTAGTTCTACTACAATCTAGGCTGAGTTGCTGCCCTGCATCATCTTCTTTGGAGATCTTAACATCAGTGATATGTGCTGGGGTCTGTCATAGTAAGTTTTTATCCATTAAACTTTTTTTTTCTCCAAATTCTATTTTTTAATTTTAATTAATTTATGTATTCATTTTACATTATGATTGCAGCCCTTTTTTTCTCTGCCCAGTCCCTTTACATATCCCTCCCCCTCCATTCTTCCCTCACCTCTTCAGAGAAGCAGAAGGTCCCCCAAGAACCAATCCACCCTGTAATATTAAGTCATTAAGGCCAGACAAGGCACACTGGTTATAGGAATGGGATCCAAAGGGAGACATCAGATTCAGAGAGGCTCTCTGCTCTAGTTGTTGGGATATACACATGAAGAACAAGCTGTGTGTCCACAACATATATGCAATGGGCCTAGGACCAGTCCATGCATGCTCTTTGGTTGGTGGTTCAGGCTCTATGAGACCCCATCATCCAAGGCTATTTGAATCTGTAGTCTTCTTGTAGAATCTTGGACCCCTCCTGCTCCTCAATCACTCCCCCAATTTTTCAATAGGACTCCCTGAGCTCTGTCTAATGTTTGGCTGAGTTTTTCTGCATCAGTTTCTATCAGTTGCTGGTTGAAGCATCTCAGAAGAGTTATGATAGACTACTGTCTATAAGCATAGCAAAATAACATTAACAGTTGGGGACTGGTTCTCTCCCATGGGATGGGTCTCAAGAAGGGCCAATCTTTAGTTAGGAATTCCCTCAATTTTTGTTCCATCTTTGTCCCTGCAAATCTTGTAGACATGACAAACTTCGGGTCTAAGGTTTTGTGAGTAGGTTGATGTCCTTATCTCTCCACTGAAGTCCTGTCTGGTTACAGGTTGGTTCATATCACCAAATGCTAGGAGTCTCAGCTTGGGTGACCCTCATAGATTTCCTGGGACCTACCCTATCTCAGGTGGCTGGCAAATCCCAGAGATGACATATACCTTTGTTTTCCATTTTTTTCACCAGGCCCTCTCGCCCCTCCTCTCCTTTCTCATAATCACCACCCTCATTCCCCTCCCCTTCCTGTCTCTTAACCAATTGCCTCCATCCATCCACCTCCAATGCCTATTTTATTTCCTTTTCTGAGTGAGATTCAAACATCCTCCTTTGGGCTATTCTTATAACTTAGATTCTTTGGGTATATGCAAATTGCAGCATGGTTATCCTGTACTTTACTGTTAATATCCACTTAGGAGTAAATATATACAATGTATGTTTTCTGGATTTGGGTTACCTCATGCAGGGTGATTTTTTTTTTCTGGTTCCATTCATTTTACTGAAAATACAACATGCCCTTGTTTTTAATAGCTGAGTAGTATTCCATTGTGTAAATGTACCACATTTCCTTTATTCATTCTTTGGTTGAAAAAGATATAGCTGGTTTCCAGTTTCTGGCTATTAAGAATAACGTTGTTATGAACATAGTTGAGCACATGTCCTTGTGGGATGGTAAAGGATCTTTAGGGTATATACTCAGGAGTACTATAGCTGGGTCTTAAGGTAGAACTATTCCAATTATCTGAGAAATCTCCAGATTGACTTCCACACTGGTTACACAAGTTTGCACTCCGATAAGCAATGGAAGAGTGTTCTACTATCTCCACCACCTCACAAGCATGTGCTGTCCCTTAAGATTTTGATCATAGTCATTCTGAGAAATATCAAATGGAATCTCAGAGTTATTTTGATTTATATTTTCTTGATGATTAAGGACATTAAGCATTTCTTGAAGAGCTTCTCATCCATTAGAAATTCCTTTGTTAAGTATAGACTGTCAAAGCAGATGCTGAGCCTGATGGCCAACTGATGGGCAGAGTGAATGGAATTCTATGTAAGAAGTGGGAAATAGTAAGAGCTGGAGGGGACAGGAACTCCACAATGAGAGAAACAGAACAAGATAATTTGAACACAGGGAGCTTCCCAGAGACTCATACTCCAACCAAGGACTATTAGTGGAGATGACCTGGAACCCCTGCACAGGTGTAGCCCATGGCAGTTCAGTGTCCAAGTGGGTTACATAGTAATGGGAAGAGGGACTGCCTCTGACATAATCTGATTGGCCTGCTCATTGATCACTTCCCCCTGAGGGGGGAGCAGCCTTATCAGGCCACAGTAGAGGACAATGCAGCCACTTTTGATGAGAACTGATAGACTAAGATCAGAAAGAAGAGGAGAACCTCCCCTATCAGTGGACTTGGGGAGTGGCATACATGCAGAAAGGGGAGGGAGGGTGGGATCGGGAGGGGAGGAGGGAGGGGCTTATGGGGGGATACAAAATGAATAAAGTGTAATTAATAAAAAATTAAAAAAAGAATTCTGTTTACTGTTGTACACCACTGTTTAATGGGGTTATTTGTTTTGATGGTGTTAATTTCTTGAGTTCTTCATATATTTTGGATAATAACCCTCTGTCAGATGTAGGGTGGTGAAGATCTTTTCCTAATGTGTAGACTGCTGTTTTGTTCCACTGACAATGTCCTTTCCTTTTTTTTTTTTTAAGTTTCATGAGATCCAATTTATTAATTGTTGAACTGGGTGCCTGGGCTGTTGGTGTGTTGTTTAGGAAGTTGTCTCCTGTGCCAAAGGGATCAAGGCTATTTTCCAATTTATCTTCTATTTAATTTAGTATATCTGGTTTTATGTTGAGGTCTTTGATCCACTTGGACTTGAGTTTTGTTCAGGGTGATAAATATGGATCTATTTGCATTTCTACATGTAGACATCTTTGAACCAGCACTATTTGTTTAAAATTTTTTTTTCTATTGTATGATTTTGGCTTCTTTGTCAAAAATCAAGTGTCCATACATATGTGGGTTTATTTCTTATTCTTTGATTCAATTTTATTGGTCAACCTGTCTGTTTCTTTGTCAGTACTATGCACTTTTTATTACTATTGCTTTGTAGATTAGCTTGAAATCAGGGATGGTGATACTTCTAGAAGTTCTTTTATTCTACAGGATTATTTAAGCTATGCTGGTTTTTTGTTTTCCCGTATGAAGTTGAGAATTGTATTGGTATTTTGATGAAAACTGAATCTGTAGATTGCTTTTGGTAAGAAGGCCATTTTTTACTTTTTTAATCCTATTGAGCTATGAGCATGGGAGATCTTTCCATCATCTGATATCTTTGTCAGCTCCTTTCTTCAGAGACTTGAAGTCATAGAAGTCTTTCACTTGCTTGGTTGAGTTACACCAATATGTTTATATTTATATTATTTGTGGCTATTGTGAAAGTTGTTGTTTTTCTCCTTTCTCTCTCAGCCCATTTATCTATCTATCTATCTATCTATCTATCTATCTATCTATCTATCTATTATCTATCTATCTATCTATCTATCTATCTATCTATCTATCTATCTATCATCTATCATGTATACAGAAGGAATACTAATTTTTAAGTTAATTTTGTATTCAGCCACTTTGCTGAAGGTGTTTATTACCTGTAGGGGATCTCTGGTAGAATTTGGGGGTCACTTATATATACTATGATATCATCTGCTAATAGTGATACTTTGTATTCTTTCATACTAGTTTGTATTCCCTTGATCTCTTTTAGTGTCTTTTTGCTCTTGCTAGAACTTCAAGTACTATATTCAAGAGATATGGAGAGAATGTAAAGCTTTGTTTTTTCCCTGATTTTAGTGGAACTGCTTTAAGTTTCCATCCATTTAAATTTAATGTTGGCTATAGGCTTGCTGTATATTCCCTTTAATATTTTTAGGTATGCTCCTTATATCCCTGATCTCTCCAAGATTCTTAACATGAAGGGTTGTTGGATCTTGTCAAAAGCATTTTCAGCATCTATTGAGATAATCATGTGTTTTTTTTCTTCCTTTAGTTTGTTTATATAATAGATTACAAGGATGGATTTTTATATATTGAACCACACCTGCATTCCTTGGATGAAGTTTACTCTATCATTGTGGATGATGTTTTGATTTTTCTTGGATTCAGTTTGTGAGTATTTTGCTGAGTGTTATTACATCAATGTTCATAAAGTAAAAATTGATCTGAAGTTCTTTTTCTTTGTTGAGCCTTTGTATGGTTAGGGGTAGGGTGACTGTGGACTCACAGTGACTTGGTAATATTCCTTCTGTTTGTATTTTGTAGAGTACATTCTTTTGAAATAGGACATAATAATTCTTTGAATTTCCTTAGTATATGTTTTAATGCTCCGTTTCACTTCTGATTTTACATGTCATTCATCAGATATGTGGCAATTTGAGGATCATTATCTATTATGTATATCTGAGTTAAGCAAGTTTGTTTTTAGTTATTTACTTTAGGCTTATTCTTGAAAACATATACAGGAGGCTGAATAAAGCTTTTTCCTTTAATTAATTACATTAGCACTTAGCATGAATACAAGTATAGTTCTGAACACATTAAAGAATTTGATCCTCGATGAGGTGAGTAGCTATTAGCTTGCTTGTCTTAATAGTCTTTAACAGTTTACAATAGGTTGATAACTTTTATAAGGTTAGGATTTTTATAACTTTATCCCTGTTAAGTTTGGCCTTAAATAATAACAATTTCTAAATTAAAACTTTTTAGTATCAAAGTAAAACTTGTATAAATAGAGTCCATAGAGAGAATAGAAGCTTTACTTTCTTAGGCCTTTCATAGTTCAACAATACAGAATATAACAGTTTCTTGTATGACTCAGCTTATCAAAAATAGCTAAAATTTAACCATGTTAGCAAAAACAAGGAGGCTAAGGAACAATCTTAAGCCTGAAAAGAATTTAGGTAAGGAGAGACCTTCTGTAAGTCAGTAGTTCTCTACCTTCCTCAACATAGTTACAATATGACCCTTCAGTACAGTTGCCATGTTGTGGTGACCCTCAGTCATAAAATCATTCTTGTTGCTATTTCACAACTGCAATTTTGCCAATGTCATTAGTCACAGTGACAACATCCAACAAGCAGATGGTACTAGGCTACCCCTTTGAAAAAGGCTTTTGGCCCCCTAAAGGGTTGTAGCCCAGAGGTTGAGAAAAAATATTCTTAGGTCTTTGCCATACTGCTTAGGTTATTGCCTTGTTGCATCATAAGATAGGGATAACCATCTCTAGTATTTAGTGTTTATTGCTCATAATGGTGACTCTAATTGTTGAGACATTTATTCTTTAACTTCTTTCTTCAGACTTGAAGTTATTTATTTATTTTTATTCATATGGTCTTTCACTTGCTTGGTTAGAGTCACAATAATACTTTATGTTATTTGTGGCTATTGTGGAGGGTATTGTTTCCCTCATTTTTTTCTCAGCCCTTTTAATTTTTGTATACAGGAAGGCTACTGACTTTTTGAGTTACTATATCCAGCCACTTTGCTGAAGGCATTTATCTGCTGTAGGAGTTCTCTGGTAGAATTTTTGAGGTCATTAATGTATACCATTATATCATCTGTGAATAGTGATACTTTGACTTCTTCCTTTCCAGTTTGTATCCCCTTGAGCTCCTGTGCTTGTTTTATTGATCCAGCTAGGACTTCAAGTACTATGTTGAAGAGATATGGAGAGAGTGGACACCTTGTTTTGTCCCTGATTTCAGTGGGACTGATTTAAGTTTCCCTCCCTTTAGTTTGATGTTGGCTATAGGCTTGCTGTAGATTATCTTTACTATGTTTAGGTATGTGCCTTGTATCCCTGATCTCTCTAAAACTTTAAAAATGAATGGGTGTTGGATTTTGTCAAATGCTTTTTAGGCATCTAAGGAGATGATCATGTTTTGTTTTGTTTTCTTTCAGCTTGTTTATATAGTGGATTGCATTGATAGATTTTTATATGTTGAACCACCCCTGCATGCCTGGGATGACACTTACTTGGTCATGGTGGATGATATCTTTCATGTGTTCTTAGATTCAGTTTGTGTAGTTTATTGAGTATTTTTTGTGTCAAAGTTCATAAGCAAGATTGGTCTTAAGTTTTCTTTCTTTGTAGAGACTTTGTGTGGTTTAGGTATCAAGGTGACTGTGGCCTCATAGACTGAGTTTGGTTATGTTTCTTCTGTTTCCATTTTGTGGAATAGTTTAAAGAGTATTTGTGTCAGCTCTTCTTTGAAGGTCTGGTAGAATTCTGTGCTAAAATCCTGTGGCCCTGGGATTTTTTTTCTTTTTTCTTTTTTTTGGATGGGAGACTTTTGATGACAGCTTCTATTTCCTTAAGGGATATAGGACTATTTAATTTATTTACCTGGTCTTGATTTAGCTTTGCTAAATAGAATCTGTAAGGAAAATTGTCCCTTTCACTTAGATTTCCAAATTTTGTTGCACATAGGCTTTTGAAGTAGAACCTAATGATTGTTTGGATTTCCTCAGTGTCTGTTGTTATGTCCCCTTTTTCATTTCTGATTTTGTTGATTGGACAGTGTTCCTCTGCCTTTTAGTTAATTTGGTAAAGGATGTGTCTATTTTGTTGATTTTCTCTAAGAACCAGCTCCTGGTTTCCTTGATTCTTAGAGTGGTTCTCTTTGTTTCTAATATATTGATTTCAGCCCTGAGTTTGATTATTTCCAGCCATCTACTTTTCTTGTGTGTGTGTATCTGTTTCTTTTTATTCCAGGGCTTTCTGATATGCCATTAAGTTACTGGTATGAGATACTTCAAATTTCTTTATGAAGGCACTTAGTGCTATGAACTTTCCTCTTAGCACTGCTTTAATTGTATCTCATAAGTTAGGGTAAATTGTACCTTCATTTTCATTAAGTTCTAGGAAGTCTTTAATTTATTTCTTTTTTTCCTTACTGACCCAGTTGTCATTGAGTAGAGAGTTGATCCATTTCCATGTGTATGTAGGCTTTTTGTTATTTCTGTTATTGTTGAGGTCTAGTTTTAGACCATGGTGGTTGAGATTATTTCAATCTTCTTGTAGCTTGCTTTGTGCCTGACTATATGGTCAATTTTGGAGAAGGTTGAATGAGGTGCTGAGAAGAAGGTGTGTTCTTTCGTGTTTGGGTGAAAAGTTCTATAGACATCTATTAGGTCCATTTGTTTTAAGACCTCTGTGTCATTATTTCTCTGTTAAGCTTCTATTGCAACGATCTGTCCCTTGGCAAGAATGGGGGTTGAAGTCTCCTACTTTTTTAAGGATTATTGAGATCAGTGTGTTATTTTAGCTTTAATAATGTTTCTTTGACAAATGCAGGTGCCCTTGTGTTTGTTGCATAGATGTTCAGGATTCTGATGTCCTTCTGGTGAATTTTTTCCTTTGATGAGAATGAAGTGTCCCTTTCCATCTCATTTGACTCATTTTGGTTAAAAGTCTATTTTATTTGATAGTAGGATGGGTACTGCAGCTTGCTTTTGGGATCCGTTTGCTCAGAAAACCTTTTTCCAGCCCTTTACTATGAGGTAGTGTTTATCTTTGTTGCAGAGGTGCTTTCTTGGATACAGCAGAATGTTGGATCCTGTTTCTGCAACCAATCTGTGTCTTTATTGGTGAGTTGAGATCATTGATATTAATAGATATTAGTGACCAATGACTGCTAGTTCCTTTTATTGTAAACTTGGTGGTGATTGTGTGTTTGTTTTCTTTTGCCTTTTTGATGTGATAGCATCTTTATCCTGCATTTTCTTGGGTGTAGTTGATCTCGTTGGGTGGAAGTTTTCCTCCTAGTGTCTTCTGTAGGGCTGGATTGGTGCGTATATACTGTTTAAATTTAGTTATGTCATGGAATATTTTATTTTCTCCATCTAGGTTGATTGAAATTGTTGCTGGATATAGTATTTTGTGTTGACATCTGTGATCTCTAAGAGCCTGCATGATATCCATGCAGGACCTTCTGTCTCTGTTGAGAAGTCTGGCGTGATTTTAACAGGTCTGCCTTTGTATTTTACTTGGCCCTTTTACCTTGCCATTTTTAATAATTTTTCTTTGTTCTTTAGCTTTAGTGTTTTGATTATTATATGGCGGGAGAAGTTTGTTTTTTGGTCTAGTCTATTTGGTGTTCTGGATGCCTCTTGTATGTTGATGGACATCTCCTCCTTAAGGTTGGGGAAATACTATTCTATGGTTTTCTTGAAAATATTTTTGGACCTTGGAGCCTGGGATCTTCTTTTTCATCTATTCCTTTTATTCTTAGTTTTCATCTTTTCATGGTGTTCTTGATTTCTTGAATGTTTCCTGTATGTAGCTTTTCCAATTTTAAATTTTCTTTGAAAGATGTATCAATTTCTGCAATTGTATCTTCAGTGCCTGAGATTCTCTCTTCCATCTCTTGTATTCTGTTGGTGATGCACTTTTTTTGTGGTTACTGATCTCCTCTATAAATTCTCCATCTCCAGGATTTTCTTTGTTTGTGTTTTCTTTATTGATTCTAATTCTGTTTTCATAGCTTGAATGATTTTATTCATTTCCTTCATCTGTTTAAATGTGGATTCCTGTCTTTCCATGATGGCCTCTATTTTTTGTTATTTTCCTCTTTATGTTCCTCGAATAACTGCATAATTATAGATTTAAGATCATTTTCCTGTGTTTCAGCTGCAATAGAATAGCCACTGATTTTTGTGGAGTCTGTTATAACCATGATGTCCTGGTTTTTATTGCCTATATTCTTATGTTGGCCTCTAGTCATCTGGTTTTCTGTACCCTTGACTGATTATTCTTGGAACTTGTACTTCAGACTGGATCCACCTGTTTCTGGAGTCTTGAGGAGTCTCCCTTGGATTCACTGTCTCTGCTGGCTCACTGTTTGTAACCCAGGTAACTGGGACTCAGGGGGCTAGATCTCTGAGTCTCAAGCTGCTACAGTATCCACAGGCTTTCTTAAAATTGTGGAGGTTAGGATTTGGGTCCCAGGCAATTTTGAGCTGTAATGAGTTGACTGGCTGAGCTGGCTGCACTATTTAGGATGCGGGTGGACTAGGTTGCTAGCAAAAAGAAAGATCTCTGAGTCTAGAGATGCTCCAGTGCCCCCTTCCTCCTTGAGTAAGAGGACAATGGAACTTGGGTCAGGTGCCTAGCTCAGCTCCACTAGGTTCTCTGTCCATGCTGGGCTCGCTGTTTCTGGCCTATATGAGCCAGGCTGTTGGGGGCAATGGTGGATAGATCTCTTTGCCTAGAGATGCTGCAGTGTCCCACAGACTTCCCTTAGATGGTGGGGAATCAAACCTGGGTCCCAAGCCAAGCTCAGCTCTGCTGTGTTCACTGTTTGTGTTGTGCTGGCTGACTCTGATGTGGTTGAGCTGGGCAGGTGGGGAGTAGGCAGAAAGGAGCCTTGCCTCCCCCACAGTACCAGAATATATCCCCTCCACTGCGTGGTGAGGGTGAGCACCACTAGCCCCTCCAACCAGGAAGGTGTCCACATGTTGTTGAGTTTGGTCTCCTGGGTTTGGTGACAGGATCCTCTAGTGCCCAAATGGTGGGCACCTGTGAGAGTGGGCACCTGGGTTTGGATTCTCACCCTCAGTACAGGAGGATATTCACTCCACAGGCAGTGAGAGTGAGCACCCAAGGTCAGAGATGCCAGGCTCTGGTCCCAGGAAGATAGCCACAGAAAGTGGGCTTGGGCAGTGGGTAGCCTAAGGTGTGGGGTCATAACTGCTCATGTCCTGCAGCTGCCTTTCCTGGAAGGTATCCACAGTTGGTTTGGGCGGGAGGGTGGCCTAAGTCCCTGTGTGTGCTCTGCTAGTCCCGGGAAGGTATCCACAGATGGTGACTTTTTCTGGTGGCCTAGGGCTGCAGCAGTGCTGGATGGGAGCCCAGGAATTTTTCCCAGTGTTAGCAGGGAGGGCTGAAGATGGAACTTTGAGTATCCCTGTGGTCTCCTCTCACCTGAGAAATACAGATGTTGGAGTTTTAGGGTCCACAGTATAGTCTACTGGTCATTGCTGAGGTGCTGTCCAGATACTCTGTATGGTCTGCGCCTCCATCTTGGCTCTCTGGAATAAAATGTAATAAATAATAGTATTAAATTAATTAAAAAAGAAGGAACCTTGAAAAAATAAAACACCTTTTCTTTAAATAAAATAGTAGCTGGTTTGATGTTGTGCATGGGGCACACACCTCTACTCCTACACAGGAAGGCAGAGGAGGGTGATCTCTGGAACTTAAGTTCAGCCGGGTCCACATAGTGAGGTCAGAACAGACAAGACTACATAGAGATATCCTGACTTTAACAAACAAACAAAACAACAAACAGATTGATATCTATAGTTTTTGAGTTGAAGTTCCATCATTAAGAAAGCTGTTTGCATTTGATTTGATATGAAACATGGAAACAACACATATTAGCAGGTATTATTATCAAATTTCTACAAATAAAACTAAAATGTTTTAGTATATATTTATCATACACTAAAGTAGCTAAGGTTAGTAAATAAAATATTTTTTCAAAGCACATTTACCTAGGAGAAAGAGCTTTTTGGGTGAATCGCCTGCTGCACAGTCACGAGATCCTTAGCTCAGACATAAGATGCCCTAATAAATTTGGGCATATCTGTGTATGCTTATATTTCCAGCACTCTAGCGGGAGACAAGCTGATAGCAGGGATTCTCTAGGTACATAGTCTAGATTAATCAGTGAATGTCATACTCAGTAAGAGACTCTCGACTTTCAAAATAAGATGTATATTGTTGCAGAAGATACCAGTATAGCATCTTCATGTTTGTGTACGGGAAAATAAACAATTATTATGGATAAATAATTAAATTATGTGTTCACACATAATTTACCAATTTAAAATTGTTAGTTTTAAACATTGCATCACTAAAGAACTGAACATATGATTTTAGAGGATTGTCAACAAATACCTACATTGTTGAGAACACTGATATTGAAAATGAATTTCACGTATGTATTAATTTTAAATGTTTTTACAAAGTAATTTTTTTCAGTTGTAAGGTTCAATTTTCCTAAGATATAGTGAGACAAAGAGGATATGTGTATTTTTCTGTTATAGAAAAATGGCAATGAAGAGAATTTCTTACCTAATATATGGACATTTATATCTGAGTTAATTAGCAAACAGAAATAGCAGCAGTTTGAGGGTTTTTTTTTAAATAATAAACTAAACTGAATCAGAACGGTTTTGATTATGATACTGAAAATGAGGACATTGAAGAACATTGATAATAGTAAATAGTAAACAGTCTTTAATAACAAGTATCAAATACCTGTCTTTTAAAATAGGTTGTTTGAAAGATATGTGATAATCTATAGCAAAAATAGAGATGGGAATTTTTATTTGAGAAGTTAAATTTTTGTCAGTTTAAAAAGGAAAAAAATAAAACATGTTTTCTTATGAAAATGATAAAAAGTAAAATCTTTTTTTTTATTTTTCTTTTTAGTTACATTTTGTTAACTCTGTGTCCCAGCTGTATCCCGCTCCCTCATTCCCTCCCAATCCCACCCTCCCTTCCTCAACTTCACCATGTCCTTTTCCAAGTCCACTGATGGGGGGGACCTCCTCCCCTTTCATCTGACCCTGTTTTATCAGGTATCTTCAGGGCTGGCTGCAAAGTCCTCCTCTGTGGTCTAACAGACTGCTCCTCCCCTGGGGGGGTGTCAAACAGCCTGCCCTTGAGATCCTGTTAGAAATAGTCCGTGTTCCCCTTACTTTGGAAAACTACTTGGTTACTGAGCTACCACAGGCCACATCCGAGCAGAAGTTCTAGGTTATATCCATAGATGGTCCTTGGTTGAGTGTCAGTCTCAGAAAAGACCCTGTGCCCAGATATGTTTGGTCCTTGTAGAGCTCCTCTCCTTTCCATATCATACTAGCTTCCCTTCTTTCATATGATTCCCTGCACTCTGCCGAGGGTTTGGTTATGAGTCTTAGTGTCTGCTTTGAAACACTGCTAGGTAGAGTCTTTCAGATGCCTTTTGTGGTAGATTCCTGTCATAAGTTCAATGCACATCCCATTTGTCTTTCTAAATGAGGATTAATCACCTTCGCCTGTGTCCACTTTCTTGATTATCTTCTTTAGGTGTGTAGATTTCATTATGTTTATCATGTCTTGTAGGTCTATATAAGCGAGTATATACCAAGTTTGTCTTTCTCCTTCTGGGATACTTCACTCAGAATGATCTTTTCTAGATCCCACCACTTGCCTGCAAATTTCATGATTTCCTCCTTTTTGATTGCTGAGTAGTATTCCATTGTGTAAAAATACCACAATTTCTGTATCCATTCCTCTGTTGATGGACATCTGGGTTGTTTCCAAGTTCTGGCTATTACAAATAAAGCTGCTACGAACATGGTTGAACAAATGTCCTTGTTGTGTACTTGAGCAAATTTTGGGTATATACCTAGGAGTGGTATAGCTGGGTCTTGAGGTAGCACTACTCCTAGTTGTCTGAGAAAGCGCCAGATTGACTTCCAGAGTGGTTGAACCAGTTTACATTCCCACCAGCAATGGAGGAGGGTTCCCTTTTCTCCACAACCTCTCCAGCATGTGCTATCACTTGAGTTTTTCATCTTGGCCATTCTGATGGGTGTAAGGTGAAATCTCAGGGTCGTTTTGATTTGCATTTCCCTAATGGCTAATGAGGTTGAGCATTTCTTTAAGTGTTTCTCTGCCATTCGATGTTCCTCTTTTGAGAATTCTCTGTTTAGCTCTGTTCCCCATTTTTTAAGTGGATTACTTTGTTTGTTGCTTTTCTGCTTCTTTAGTTCTTTATATATACTGGATATTAGCCCTCTGTCAGATAAAGGGTTGGTGAAGATTCTTTCCCAATCTGTAGGCTGTCTATTTGTTTTGATGACAGTGTCTTTTGCTTTACAGAAGCTTTTCAGTTTCATGAGGTCCCATTTATTGATTGTTGCTCTTAGAGCCTGTGCTGTTGGTGTTCTGTTCAGGAAGTTGTCTCCTGTGCCAATGAGTTCTAGGCTGTTTCCCACTTTTTTTTCCAGCTGATTTAGAGTATCTGGTTTTATGTTGAGGTCCTTGATCCACTTGGACTTTAGTTTTGTGCAGGGTGATAAATATGGATCTATTTTCATTTTTCTGCATGTAGACATCCAGTTGGTCCAGCACCATTTGTTGAAGATGCTGTCTTTTTTCCATTGAATGGTTTTGGATTCTTTGTCAAATATTGAGTATTCATAGGTGTGTGGGTTTATTTCTGGGTCTTCTATGCGATTCCATTGATCCTCCTTTCTGTTTCTATGCCAATACCATGCAGTTTTTATTACTGTTGCCCTGTAGTACAGCTTGAGATCGGGAATGGATATACCTCCAGATGATCTGTTGTTGTACAGGGTTGTTTTGGAGATTCTGGGTTTTTTGTTTCTCCATATGAAGCTGAGAATCTTTTTTTCAAGGTCTGTAAAGAATTGAGTTGGTATTTTGATGGGAATTGCATTGAATCTCTAGATTGCTTTTGGCAGGATGGCCATTTTCACAATGTTAATCCTACCAATCCATGAGCACGGGAGATCTTTCCATCTTCTGAGATCTTCTTCAATTTCTTTCTTCAAAGACTTGAAGTTTTTCTCAAACAGGTCTTTCACTTGCTTGGTTAGAGTCACACCAAGGTACTTTATGTTATTAGTGGCTATTGTGAAGGGTGTTGTTTCCCTAATTTCTTTCTCAGCCTTTTTGTCTTTGGTATACAAGAGGGCTTCTGATTTTTTTGAGTTGATTTTGTATCCTGCCACTTTGCTGAAGGTGTTTATCAGCTGAAGAAGTTCTCTGGTTGAATCTTTGGGTTCGCTCATGTATACTATCATATCATTTGCAAATAGTGACACTTTGACCTCTTCCTTTCCGATTTGTATCCCCTTGATCTCCTTTAGTTGTCTTATTGCTCTGGCTAGGACTTCAAGTACAATGTTAAAGAGATATGGAGAGAGTGGGCAGCCTTGTCTTGTCCCTGATTTCAGTGGGATTGATTTAAGTTTCTCTCCATTGAGTTTGATGTTGGCTATAGGCTTGCTGTATATTGCCTTTACTATCTTTAGGTATGTGCCTTGTATCCCTGATCTCTCCAAGACTTTAAACATAAATGGGTGTTGGACTTTGTCAAATGCTTTTTCAGCATCTAAGGAGATGATCATGTGGTTTTTCTCCTTCATTTTGTTTATGTGGTGGATTACATTGATGGATTTCCATATGTTGAACCACCCTTGCATTCCTGGGATGAAGCCTACTTGGTCATGGTGGATGATATCTTTGATGTGTTCTTGGATTCGGTTTGCAAGTATTTTATTGAGTATTTTTGCATCAATGTTCATAAGAGAGATAGGTCTGAAGTTCTCTTTTTTGTTGGATCTTTGTGTGGTTTAGGTATCAAAGTGACTGTGGCTTCATAGAATGAGTTTGGTAGTGTTCCTTCTGTTTCTATTTTATGGAATAGTTTGAGGAGAATTGGTGTTAGTACTTCTTTGAAGGTCTTGTAGAATTCTGCGCTGAAGCCATCTGGTCCAGGGCTTTTTTTGGAGGGGAGACTGTTAATGACTGCTTCAATTTCCTTGGGAGATATAGGGCTATTCAGTCTTTCTACCTGATCTTGACTTAATTTTGGTAGATGGAATCTGTCAAGAAAGTTATCCATTTCATTTAGATTTTCAAATTTTGTGCCATATAGGCTTTTGTAGTATGACCTAATAATCGTTTGGATTTCCTCAGTGTCTGTAGTTATGTCCCCATTTTCCTTTCTGATTTTGCTGATTTGTATGGTTTCTCTCTGCTTTTTAGTTAGTTTGGCTAAGGGTTTGTCTATCTTGTTGATTTTCTCAAAGAACCAGCTTTTTGTTTCATTGATTCTTTGGATAATTTTATTTGTTTCTAATTGATTGATTTCTGCCCTTAGTTTGATTATTTCCAGCCGTCTGCTCCTCTTGGGTGTATCTGCTTCTTTTTTTTCTAGGTTTTTCAGTTGGGCCATTAAGTTGTTTGTATGTGATGTTACGGATATCTTCTTGTAGGCACTTAGTGCTATAAATTTTCCTCTGAGCACTGCTTTCAATGTGTCCCATAAATTTGGGTATGTTGTGCCTTCCTTTTCATTGAATTCTAGAAAGTCTTTAATTTCTTTCTTTATTTCTTCCTTGACGCAGCTGTCATTGAGCAGTAAGTTGTTCAGTTTCCATGTGCGTGTCGGCTTTTTGTTGTTTCTGTTGTTGTTGATGTCCAGCTTTAGTCCATGGTGGTCAGATAGTATACAAGGGATTATTTCAATCCTTTTGTATCTGTTGAGGCTTGCTTTGTGACCAACTATATGGTCTATTTTGGAGAAGGTTCCATGTGGTGCTGAAAAGAAGGTGTACTCTTTTGAGTTTGGGTGAAAAGATCTGTAGACATCTATTAGGTCCATTTGATTTAGGGATTCTGTGAGTGCTTTTATTTCCCTATTTGGTGTCTGTCTGGTTGATCTGTCCCTTGATGAGAGTGGGGTGTTGAAGTCTCCCACTATTAAGGTATTAGGATCAATGTATGATTTAAGCTTTAATATTGTTTCATTTACGAATGTAGGTGCTCTTGTGTTTGGGGCATAGATATTCAAAATTGTGATGTCCTCTTGTTGGATTTTTCCTTTGATGAGAATATAGTGGCCCTCCTTATCTTTTTTGATTAACTTGGGTTGAAAGTCAATTTTATTAGATATTAGGATGGCTACTCCAGCTTGTTTTCTGGAACCATTTGCTTGAAAAACATTTTTCCAGCCCTTTACTCTGAGGTAGTGTTTATCTTTGCTGCATAGGTGTGTTTCTTGGATGCAACAGAATGTTGGGTCCTGTTTCTGTAACCATTCTGCTAGCCTGTGTCTTTTTATTGGTGAGTTGAGTCCATTAATATTGGTAGATAATATTGACCAATGCATGTTAGTTCCTTTTGTAATGGAGTCGATGATCTTACCTTGTTTCATTGCTTGTTTTCTTTTCCTTTTTGTTGGGATATTATCTGTATGCCCTGTTTTCTTGGGTGAATTCGTTTTCGTTGGATTGGAGTTTTCCTTCTAGTATCTTCTGTAGGGTTGGTTTGCTGTATAGATATTGCGTAAATTTAGTTTTGTCATGGAATATTTTGTTTTCTCCATCTATGTTGATTGAAAGCTTTGCAGGGTATAGTAGTCTTGGTTGACATTTGTGATCTCTTAGAGTCTCCATGATGCTTGCCCAGGCCCTTCTGGCTTTCATAGTTTCTGATGAGAAGTCTGGTGTGATTCTGATAGGTCTACCTTCATATGTTACTTGGCCTTTTTCCCTGGCTGCTTTTAATATCTTTTCTTTGTTCTGTAGATTTAGTGTTTTGACTATGATGTGACGTGATGTGTTTCTTTTCTGGTCTAGTCTATTTGGTGTTCTGTAGGCCTCTTGTATATTTATGGACATCTCTTTCTTTAAGTTGGGAAAATTTTCTTCTATGATTTTTTTGAAAATATTTTCTGGACCTTGGAGCCTGGAGTCTTCTTTTTCATCAATTCCTATTATTCTTAGATTTTGTCTTTTCATAGCATCCTTGATTTCTTGGATATTTTGTGATTGGAATTTTTCTGATTTTACTTTTTCTTTGAGAGAAGTATCAATTTCTGCAAGTGTGTCGTCAGCTCCAGAGATTCTCTCTTCCATCTCTTGTATTCTGTTGGTGATGCTTACTTTTGTATTTCCTGATCTTTTCTCCAAGTTCTCCAGCTCAAGAGTTTTCTCATTTTGTGTTTTCTTTATTGATTCTAATTCTGTTTTCATGCCTTGCACCATTTCTTTTATGTGTTTGAATTTGGATTCCTGTCTCTCTACAATGGACTCTATTTCTTTGTTCATTTCCTTTTTGTATGCCACTAATTTTTTCTCTACTTGTGCCTCTATTTGTTTGGCTATGTTTGCCTGTGTTTCTTTAAGGGTTTTGTCTATTTCTTCTTTCTTTACCTCCAATTGACTGGCCAACTCTTTGAAAGATTTGTTCATTTCCTCCTTATGAGCCTCAAATAATTGAGCAAGCATGGCTTTAAGGTCATTTTCCTGTGCTTCTGATGAATTGGAGTATCCATCGATTTTGGGGTTTGCTGGTGAAGTCATGATGTCCTGATTTATGTTGGAAGTGTTCTTTCGCCTACCCCTGGCCATTGGCTTATCTGAGACCTTCCCTGTTTGTTTTTGGATTCTGCCGATCAGACTGGTACTGTCTCTCTCTCGAGTCTGGAGAATTCTTCAGGAAGTTGAGAGAGGTCCCATGTCCTTAGCGTATGCTGAGGACTAGATGTACCTGTGGGAGGAAAGTACGCAGGCGCAAACAGAGGCAAATGCAAGCGTGCGTGTGTGCGTGTGTATATGTGTGTGTGTGTGTAAGTGGGTGTGGGCGTGTGTCTCGAGGGACAGAGTGATGGTTAATGTTGAACCCTTGAGTGTGTGGGAGAGGCTCTGCACTGTATATGTTGCAGGCGCTAGTGATGATCGCAGTGCAATTTCTGGCATTAACTGCCTTAACTCCTCAATTAGACCCACAGAGCAGGAACTTCAATGTCCCAAGTGCCCCTTTGTTTCCCAAAGTGGGTATATGGGTGGGAGGGGGTTCGATGCCTGGCTTCTGTTTTAGAAGGACCCTGGATCTGGGGATTTGCAGATTCTCAAGGGTGCACTCACTTACAGGCAGGTCACTTGGCAGAGATCAGGGTATCTGGGCTCTCTGCTCTCTGGTTTGGCCCTGCTTCTTTGATGTGCTCTGCCAGTTCCATGCTGCTGTCACTGCCAGGTTATGAGGTCTTGCTGCAGCTGGAGATTTCAAGGTGGTCACGTCAGTAGGAATAGAAGTAAACAGGCTTTTTGTTTTGTGGTTTGGCCCTGGTTAGTCTTAAACTGGAGGGCTGATGTGCCCCGCCAGCTCAGTGCTGCTCCGCCGTCAGGTTAGAAAGTCCCGCTGTAACTGGAGACTGGGTTGCTAGTCCAGATGCTTTCTGGGAAGTCCTGGCGTCTCTTTACTGCGCTCTCCAAGCTTCGGAGGCCCAGCGCCTGGTGTGTCTAGCTTGTATGGCGTTTCTGTCTGGTTTTGGTGAGTATATAGCGTATTCTCTGTCACTGTGGGATTGGGCGGGGCGGGCCGTACCACCGTCAGTGATGGTGCTCCTGCGGAGCTAGTATGGCGTCTAGCAGACTCGGGCCCTGGGAGGATGGTGCAGCTGCGGTGCGTGAATCTGGGGCTCCGAGACACAGTACTGCTGGCCTTTGCCGATAAAGGGCTTGGGGCTCCGCCTCAGTGGCTGCAGGCCCCAGGCAGTTAGGTCTGCGCTGAGAAAGGCGAGTCCGCTGTGCCGAGGAGGAGGGAGGTCTGGGGGAGGGGAGTGCAGAGAGATCAAAGGATTGTTTCTCACCTTCCCCAAACAAGTCCCTGGGTGACCGGAGACCAAGGTTTTCACCTCCTGCGATGTTCCCTGTTGTTTAGAAAGTCTCTCCGTTGTTTCCCTGGATTCAGAAGTTCTTCCACTCATCAACTCAGAACTTTATCTCTTCCACAGCTCGGAAACTGTGTGTGCTAGTCGCCATCTTCAAAAAGTAAAATCTTCATCTTCCCACATATACATCAAGGAGCCCTTTTTGAATGAGCCAGGATTTGATATCATGTACTATTTCCAATTTTGCTAAAAATTAAAAATCGAAGTAAACTAGCTTTTTATGAAGATATTTTTTTAAATTTTTGTATCTGAATGCCCAAATGAATATACATGCATCACATATATATATATGCCTGGTATCTGAAGAAGGCCGAAAAGAGAATCAGATTCCCTTCAACTGAGTTAAAATATGGCTGTGAGCTGTTGTGAAAATGTTAAATGACACTGGGTCCTTTTCAAAAGCAGTAAGTCCCTTTAACCACTGAACAGCTCAAGACCCCAAACTTGCTTTACTACTCAATATACTGTGACAGATATTTTCCCTCACTTTCTTTGTAGAGAACCGAATAGCATTTTAATGACTATATATTTACATAGCTCTTTCTGCCACAGATTACACTCAATCATTAACTGCTATAATTCAATTCAATGAAAAGTTAACACACACATCTGATTTTGTGTGTATGTAGTGGATTGCCTCTTGACTATGGCATTTTTGTTTAAAAATATATAGTCTTTTTTCAATAGTATTTGTAACTTATCTTCCAAAATATAGGAGCTGTTTTTATTCCCATAAGAGTATAAGGGAAATTTTTCTGATGTGATAGTTGTGTTTCTTCCATCACTTGGGACCACAGAGCAACTTGAGGTGGCACATCAATGATTCTAAGCCATAAGTTAGAATGACCTTGGGTGAAACAACCAGGTCATGAAAATATATTGTAAAAGAAGCATCAGTTGATATGGAAACAACCCAAAAATATAGATCCATAGAAATACGTCTAACAAAAATGGAAATTTTTGAGCCTCAAACATCACTAACCCTCCAAGATGAACACGATGCCTTTTTTTTTTGGCTTTGTTTTGTTTTTCTTTTTTTGTGCATTTCCTCTATGAAATAGCTGATCAACTTGGGAGAGCATTAGTAAGTTATGATGAATTCTACCTAGAATTATTTTCTCCGCAACCATTTTAAATTTCCTATATGTGAACTCTGCTTTGAGTTTTGGAGCAATAAAAAATAATAATAACTTAAGTTACTAAGAAAAGAATGTGAAATTTTATTTTGCTGACATTTTTGTGTTTGTATTCTCAATGTAAATGGAGAGTTTTGTGTTCTATACTTTGGGTGATTATTTGACAATCTTGAAGTCTAGAAAGTAAATGGATTGTATAGTTACATGCATGTATATGAATGTAATATTTTAGAATCTAATTTTCATCTAATATTTTAGAATCTAATTTTCAGAACTCTGTATCTGATTATGATACAGATAATTTGGGAAACACCAAATTAAAATATTATAGGTTCTTCTTATTCACTATGTCTTCAGTCATTCCTACTAGATGCTCTTCATTCTTTGTGACTCTTAGGGGACCTGCAAAACCTCTCTCTCCAAGAGAATCTGCAGCCTCAACTCTTGGCTATAACACAGTAGGCCTTTTCTTGGTTCGTATCCTCCATTATGGTTCCTCCAGAGTACACTTACACCTCTTGCTTCCTGGCCACTGCAGTAATTCATCTTAGACTACTTCTATTCACTTCAGATGTGCTAGAATTTGTGGACACAGGCAGTGTATGTCTAATTCTTCCTCTTTTATCTGGAGCAGACTCCAGTTCCTGGTTAAGAGAAATCTACATCAGTGTTCATATCATTTCTGCTAGTGAAAGATATGCATAATAAGAGTTTTAAGACATTAAATAAATTAATTGAAAAACACATCAGAAAATGAAAATATTTCTCATGCTCATGGACCAGTAGCATTAATATTGTAACAATGATCATCCAACCAAAATGAATCTACAAGTTTAATGCAAGCCCCATCAAAATTCCAATGCAATTCTTAAGATAATTTGACTCCCATTCTGTTTCCTCTCTTCTACTGCTTCTGTTGTCTATCTTGCTTGCAATTATGGATGAGATTTAAGCATCCTCCCTAGAGTCCTCCTTAGTGTTTAGCTTCTTTAGGTATGTAGATGGCTATCCTATATTGTACAGCTAATATCTGCTTATAAATGATTGTATACCATGTCTGTCTTTCTGCTTCTGGGATATCTCACTCAGGGTAATCTTTTCTAACTCCCACTATTTGCTTGCAAATTTCCTGATTTTCTTGTTTTTAATAGCTGAGTAGTATTCCTTTGTATAGATGTGCCACAATTTATGTATTTATTCCTTTGTTGTGGGCCATCTAGGTGGTTTCCAGATTCTGGCTATTACAAATAAAGCTGTTATGAACATAATTGAGCAAATGTTTTTGAGCATCTTTTGAGTATATATCCAGGAGTTGTACAGCTGGATCTTGAGGTAGTGCTATTCCCAATTTTCTGAGAAAGCACCAGATTAATTTCCAAAGTGGTTGTACAAGTTTACATTCACACCAGCAATGGAAGAGGGTTCCCCTTTCTCCACAACCTCTCCAGCATGTATTGTCACTTGAGTTTTTGATCTTTGTTATTCTGAAAGGTGCAGGGGATTGAAGCAGATGCTGAGACTCACTGACAAACTTTGGACAGGGCACAGGGAGTCTTATAGAAGAAGAGAAGGGTGGGCATGGAGGGACATGATGGGGACAGGATCCCCACAAAAATACCAACAAAGCCAAAAGATCTGAGGCCAGGGGTCCTGCAGAGACTGATGCACCAATGAAGGACCATGCATGGAGAGGACCTAGACCCCCCTGCTCAGATGTAGCCTATTGGCAGCTCAGTATCCATGTGGATCTGTGAGTGAGGGAAGCAGAGCCTGCCTCTATCATGAACTCAGGTGACTGTTTTTGATCACTTGTCCCTGATGATGTGATCTTTGCAGGCCAGTGAGGAAGAGAATCCTGACAGTCCTGATTAGATTTAACAAGCTATGGGCAGATGGCAATAGTAGAGAATTCCCCATTTCAGTGGGCTAGTGGAAGGGGATGGGGCAAAGAGGGAGAGAAGGTGAGACTGGGGGTGTTGAGGATGGCCCTTCAATTGAAATATATAATGAATAAATTGTGAAGAAAAAATAAAAATTACAAAAGAGAATTTAAAGAATATGTCATATGGAAACAGTCACCCACAGAAACCTTAGAGAGACAAAATGATCCAGAATAACAAGGGGACTTCTAAATTTCACCATTAGATTTCAAGTTGTTTTAAGAGATATAGTAACATCATATTTTTAGCATAGAAACAGACATTTTGATCAGTAGAATAAATCTCCATACATGGCATTTATAAAAGAAATCAAAAGTATGCCCCAGAGAATAGACACCAGATTTAGAAAGGGTGTTGGTCAAACCAGGTGGCTACTTGTAGAGCAATAAAAATAAATTGATCATTGTGTACAAAAATCAGCTCCAAATGAGTGAAAAATCACAACAAAAGACCAGATAACTATATCTACCTAATACCGGTGTCTCATAGAAGAAAAAGTGAGGCTTCAACTCATTGGCACAGAAAAGTACTTTATAATTGAAACCCAATAGCTAGAGCATTAAGAAAAACACTCAGTCACTGGAATCTCATGAAGCTACAAAGCTTCTTTACAAAAAGATTTTTATCACTAGAACAAAGAGACAGCCTACCAATTGGAATTTTGTTAAACCAGTTGGCTAGTATCTCTACAAACACAAAACAAAACACCACCAACAAAATGACATCAAGGAAACATATTATCAAATCTAAAAATGTGGTATAATACTAAACAGAGAGTTCTCTAAAATACAAATAGCTGAGAAACACTTAAAATATGCAACATCCTTAAAAACTGTGAAACTCAAAATAAAAATCACTGTGAGATTTAATTTTATTCTAGTCAGAATGGACAACTATCATAAAATAAAAGAGAGAAACAAAAACAGCATATACTGGTAATGCATGGGAAAAGGAATACTTATTTATTTGTTATGAGTACAGACTGGTACAGCACTATGGAACTCTGTGTGGGTGTCCCATATAAAGCTGAAAATACGTCTATCACAAGATTAATATTCTATTCTTGGAAATATACTCAAAGGAGTCTTCATCTTATCATATTATCATGCTCCTTGCTGCTTTGTTATGCTGAAAATGGAAATAGCAAATATGCCCATTAGTAGATAACTTGATAACAAAAAGGTAGTATATTTATACAGTGGAATATTATTAAGCTCTTAAGAAAATTAAAGAAAAAAATGGAGGAAATCATGGAAAGGAAGAATTTAGGGAAGAAAACAGGAACTACAGAGGTAAGCATAACCAATGGACTACAAGAGATGGAAGAAAGAATCTCAGGTGTGGAAGATACAATTGAAGAAAAAGATGTATCTATCAAAGAAAATGTTAAATCCAAAAAACTCCTGACACAGATCATCCAAGAAATCCAAGACAATATGAAAAGACAAAACCTAAGAATAATAGGAATAGAGGAAAAAGAAGATTCCCTGCTCCAAGTCCCAGAAAATGTCTTCAACAAAATCATAGAAGAAAATTTCCCCAACTTAAAGGAGAGGCCTATAAAATTACAAGAGGCCTACAGAACACCTAATAAATTAGATCAGAAAAGAAAATTCTCCTGCCACATAATAATCAAAACAGTAAGTATACATAACATAGAAAAAAATACTAAAAGATACGAGGGAAAATGTCAAAGTAACATATAATGGCAAACCCATCAGAATCACACCTGACTTTTCAACAAAGACTCTGAAAGCCAGAAGGGCCTGGACGGATATAATGCAGACCCTAAGAGAACACAAATGTCAACCCAGGCTAATATATCCAGCAAAAATCTCAGTCATCATAGATGGAGAAACAAGATATTTAATGACAAAAACAAATACAAACAATATCTACCCACAAATCCAGCATTACAGAAGATACTAGAAGAAAAAATAAAACCCAGGAAAACTAACTATATTCAAGAAAACACAGAAAACAAATAACCTCTCTACAGCAAAACCAAAAGTAGCCAAGCACACAAACACACTACCATAGCCAACAGCAAAATCAAAGCATCTAATGGCCACTGGTCATTAATCTCCCTTAACATCAAAATTCTCAACTCTCTAATAAAAAGACACAGACTATCAGAATGGATGCATAAACAAGACCCAACAGTCTGTTGCATAAAGGAAACACACCTAAGTCACAAAGATAGACATTAACTGAGAATCAAGGACTAGATGACATTTTTCTAAGCAAATGGACCCAAGAAACAAGAAGGAATAGCCATTTTAATATCTAATAAAATAGATTGTCAAACAAAATTAATCAAAAAAGAAATGGAAGTTCATTTCATACTCATCAAAGGAAAACTCCACCAAGAAGACATCACAATTCTGAAGATCTATGCCTCAAATACAAGAGCACCCCCATTTGTAAAAGAAACATTAATAAAACTGAAACAACACATAGATCCCCACACATTACTAGTGGGAGACTTCAACACCTTATGCTCAATGAAGGACAAAACAGAAAGTAAACAAAGAAATAATGACTCTGACAGAGGTCATGAATCAGATGGACCTAACAGACATCTACAGAACCTTTTGCCCAAACAAAAGAGACTTTACCTTCTCAGCACCTCATGGAACATTCTCCAAAATAGACCACTTAGTTGATCACAAAGCAAGCCTCAACAGATAAAAGAAGATTGAAATAATCCTTTGTATCCAGTCTGACCACCATGGACTTAAGCTGGACTTCAACAACAACAGAAAAAACAAAAGCCTACGAACACATGGAAACTGAACAACTCCCTACTCAATGACCACATGGGTCAGGGATGAAATAAAGAAAGAAATTAAAGTTTTCCTAGAATTCAATGAAAATGAAAGCACAACGTACCCAAACTTATGGGACACAATGAAAGCAGTGCTAAGAGGAAAGTTCATAGCACTAAATGCATTAGAGAAGAAATTCAAAACATCTAATTCAAGTAACTTAATGGATCACCTAAAAGCCATAGGCGGGGGGGGGGGAAGAAGCAGACACATCCAAGAGGAGTAGATGGCTGGAAATAATCAAACTCAGGGTTGAAATCAATAAATTAGAAACAAATAAAAAAATTCAAAGAATCAAGGAAACCAAGAGCTGGTTCTTTGAGAAAATCAACAAGATAGACAAACCCTTAGCCAAACTAACTAAAAGGCAGAGACACTATCCAAATCAACAAAATCAGAAATGAAAAGGGGGACATAACTACAGACACTGAGGAAATCCAAACAATCATTAGGTCTTATTTCAAAAGCCTATATGCCACATAATTTGGAAATCTAAATGAAATGGACAATTTTCTTGATCGATTCGACTTACCAAAGCTGAATCAAGACCAGGTAGATCAATTAAATAGTCCTATATTCCCTAAGGAAATCGACACAGTCACCAAGTCTCCCATGCAAAAAAAAGCCCAGGGCCATATGGTTTCAGCTCAGAATTCTACAAGACTTTCAAAGAAGAGCCAACACCAATATTCTTCAAACTATTCTACAAAATAGAAACAGAAGGAACACTACCAAACTCATTCTATGAAGCCTTGGTACCTAAACTTCAAAAAGACCCAACAAAGAAAGAGAATTTCAGGCCAGTCTCCCTTATGAACACTGATGCAAAAATACTCAACTAAATGCTTGCAAAGCAAATCCAAGAACACATCAAAGATGTCATCCACTATGACCAAGTAGGCTTCATAGCAGGTATGTAGGGGTGGTTCAATATATGGAAATCCATCAATGTGATCCACCATATGAACAAACTGAAACAACAACAAAAAACCCCACAGGATCATCTCCTTAGATCCTGAAAAAGCATTTGACAAAATCCAACATCCATTTATGTTTAAAGTCTTGGAGAGATCAGGGATACAAGGCACATACTTGAAAATAATAAAGGCAATATACAGCAAGCCTATAGCCAATATCAAACTAAATGGAGAGAAGCTTAAAGAAATCCCACTGAAATCAGGGACAAGGCAAGGTTGGCCACCCCCTTCTTATCTCTTTAACATACTTCTTGAATTCCTAGCTAGAGTAATAAGACAACTAAAGGAGATCAAGGGAATACACATTGGAAAGGAAGAATTCAAAGTTTCACTATTTGCAGATGATATGATAATATACTGAGTGACCCCCAAAATTCTACCAGAGAGGTCCTACAGCTGATAAACACTTTCAGCAAAGTGGCTGGATACAAAATTAACTCAAAAAAATCAGTAGCCTTCCTGTATACAAAAGACAAAAGGGCTGAGAAAGAAATTAGGGAAACAACACCTTCACAATAGCCACAAAGGACATAAAGGACCTTAATATGACCCTAACTAAGAATGTCAAAGACTTTTATGATAAAAAATTTCAAGTCTCTGAAGAAAGAATTAGAAGAAGGTATCAGAAAATGGAAAGATCTCCCGTGCTCATGGATTGGTAGGATTAACATAGTAAAAATGGCCATCTTACCAAAAGCAATCTACAGATTCAATGCAATTCCCATCAAATTATTAACACTATTCTCTACAGACCTTGAAAAAAAATTCTCAACCTCATACGGAATAAGAAGAAACCCACAATTGCTAAAACAATCCTCTACAATAAAACATCTTTTGGAGATATCTCCATCCCTGATCTCCAGCTGTACTATAGACCAACAATACTATAAACTTCATGATACTGTCATGAAACCTACTGGTGGATCAATGAAATCGAATAGAAGACCATGAAATAAACCCATGCCCTTATGGACACCTGATTTTTGACAAAGATGGCAAAACCATACAATGGAAAAAAGATAGCATCTTCAACAAATGGTGCTTGTCTAACTGGACGTCTACATGTAGAAAAATGCAAACAGATCCATACTTATCACCCTCACAAAACTAAAGTCCAAGTGGATCAAAGATCTCAATATAAAACCAAACCCATTAAACCTGTTAGATGAAGGAGTGGGGAAAAGCCTTGAACTCATTGGCAGAGGTGATAACTTCCTGAACAGAACACCAACAGCACAGTCTTTAAGATCAACAATCACTAAATGGGACCTCATGAAACTGAAAAGCTTCTGTAATGCAAAGGACACTGTTGTCAGAACAAAATGACTGCCTATAGATTGGGAGTCTATATCACCAACCCTATATCTGACAGAGGGCTAATGTCCAGAATATATGAAGAACTCAAGAAGTTAAACAGCAACAAATCAAGTAATTCAATTTAAAAATGGGGCACAGAGCTAAACAGAGAATTCTCAATAGAGGAATATGGAATGGCTTAAAAACAATTAAAGAAATGTTCAACGTCCTTAATCCTCAGGAACATGCCAATCAAAATGATCCTGAGATTTCACCTTATACCCATGACAACGGCTAAGATCAAAAACTCAAGTGACAACACGTGTTAGAGAGGATGTGGAGAAAGGGGAACCCTCCTCCACTGCTGGTGAGAATGTAAATTTGTACAACCATTCTGGAAATCAATCTGGCACCTTCTCAGACAAATAGGAATAGTACTAGCTCAAGATCCAGCTTTAGTACTCCTAGACATGTATTCAAAAGATGTTGAAGTACACAACAAGAACATTTGCTTAACCATATTTGTAGTAGCTTTATTTGTAATAGCTAGAAGCTGGAAACAACACAGATGCCCTCAAGGGAGGAATGAATACAGAAATTGTGGTGCATCTACACAATGGAATATTACTTAGCAGTAAAAAACAAGGAAATCATGAAATTTGCAGGCAAATGGTTCAAACTGTAAAAGGTCATCCAGAGTGAGGTATCCCAGAAGCAGAAAGACACACAGATATTGTACTCACTCATAAGTGGATATTAGAGATAT
The DNA here is from genome assembly GCF_907164565.1 of Psammomys obesus. Taxonomy (NCBI): domain Eukaryota; kingdom Metazoa; phylum Chordata; class Mammalia; order Rodentia; family Muridae; genus Psammomys; species Psammomys obesus. The sequence goes on from NW_026596069.1 coordinate 27,529,041, forward strand.
AATGTAGGATAAACTTACTAAAATCTGTACACCTAAATAAACTAATTAAGAAGGAGGACTCTGGCTAAAATGTTCAATCCCCATTCAGAAAGGCAAAGAGGATGGACATGAGAAGAAGGATCAAACAGGGAACAGGACAGGAGCCTGCCACAGAAGGCTTCTGAAATACTTTACCCTGCAGGGTATCAAAGCAGATGCTGAAACTTATGGCCAGCCTTTGGGCAGAGTGCAGGGAATCTAATGAAAGAAGTGGGAAATAGGAAGACCTGGGAGGACAAGAGCTCCACAAGTAGAACAACAGAACCAAAAAATCTGGGCACAGGGGTCTTTTCTGATACTGATACTCCAACCAAAGACCATTGATGGAGATACCCTTAGAACCCCTGCACACATGTAGCACATGACAGTTCAGGATCCAGGTGAGTTCCATAGTAATGAGAACAGGGACTGTCTCTGACATGACTGATTGGTCTGCTCTTTGATCACCTCCCCCCGACAGGGAAGCAGCCTTACCAGGCCACAGAGGAAGACAATGCAACCAGTCCTAATGAGACTTGATAGACTAGGATCAGAGGGAAGGGGAGGAGGAACTCCCTTATCAGTGGACTGATAGAGGGGCACTGGTAGGGAAGAGGGAGGGTGGGATTGGGAGGGGAGAAAGGAGGGAGCTACGGGGGGATACAAAGTGAATAAGTTGTAATTAATAAACATTAAAATATAAAAAACAAAAAAGGAAAGAAAATTAATATCAACCCTTTAATCCCAGTACTCAAGAGGCAGAGATAGATGGATCTCTATGACTTCAAAGCAAGTCTGGTGAATTTCAGGACAGCCAGGACTATACAGAGAAACCCTGTATCAAAAACCCAATACCCCTCCCCCGACAAAAAAGAAGTCTGTTACTAAATGGAGGGATATACATAAAAAATTATTCATGAAGTAACTCAGATCTCAAAAGACAGAAATTAAATGATTTCTCTCATATGTAGATGCTAGAGTTTAGATGTGCATGTTTCTTTTTTTCTGTTTTTAATTTTTTATACATTATTGGATTTTTCACAATTTATTCATTATATACCCTGATTAAAGCCCTCTTCCTCAACTCCTCCCAGTCCAACCCTCCCTCCCTCTTCCCCTCTATCTATTTCCTGTAGTCTACTGAAAGGGGGATTTCTCCTCCTCTCTCATCAGCCCATAGCTTATCAAGTCTCATCAGGATTGCCTGGATCCTCTTCCTCTGCAGCCTGGCAAGACCCCATTACCAGGAGCAAGTGATCAAAGAGTTCATGACAGAGGAGGCCCTGTTCCCCTTACTCAGAAACCCACATGGAGACTGAGCTGCCAATCCACTACATTTGAGCTGGGGGTTTATTTCTTCTCCATGCATGGTCTTTTTTAATGCATCAGTCTCTGCAGGACCCCTTGGGCTCAGATTTTTTTTTTTTTTTAGCATTCTTGGTCTCCTTGTGTAGCTACTATCCCCTCCATGTCCTCTTATGCCCCACCCCCTTCTTCCATAAGAATCCCTGTGCTCTGCTCAAATTTTGGCTATGAGTCTCAGCATCTGCTTCAATACACTATTGGGTGGAGCCTTTCAGATGACCCTCTATAGCAGGTTGCCATCCTGTTTCCTCTCTTCCACCACTTCTGGTGTCTATTCTGTTTGCCATTCTGAATGAGATTTAAGCATCCTCCCTTGGGTCCTCCTTAGTGTTTAGCTTTTTTAGGTCTGTAGATTTTAGTATGGCTATCGTCTATTATATAGCTAATATCTGCTTATAAGTGAGTGTATACTATGCCTGTCTTTCTGTTTCTGGATTACCTCACTCAGGATGATCTTTTCTACTTCCATCCATTTGCTTACAAAGTTCATGATTTCTTTGTTTTTAATAGCTGGGTAGTATTCCATTGTGTAAATGTGCCACAATTTCTGTATCCATTCCTTTGTTGAGGGACAACTCATTTATTTCCAGATTCTGGCCATTATGAATAAAGCTGCTATGAACATAGTTGAGTAAATATCCTTAATGAATGATGGGGCATTTTTTTGAGTCTATGCCCATGAGTGGTATAGCTGGATCTTAAGGTAGTACTATTCTTAGTTTTCTAAAAAAGTGTCAGATTAATTTCCAAAGTGGTTGTACAAGATTACATTCCCACCAGCAATGTAGGAGTGTCCCCCTTTCTCCACATCCTCTCTAGCATATGTTGTCCTGCAGAGCAGGAGGTGGGAGGATTTAAAGAGAGAGAAATGGCTGATGATTCCAAGAAGACAGTCTCTTCCAGGGCTTTCTTAGGGTTTATATTGTTGTGACAAAACACCATGACCAAAAAGCAAGTTTATTCAGCTTACAGTTTCACATTTGCTGTCCATCACTGAAGAAAGTCAGGACTCTAACATGGCAGGATCCTGGAGGCAGGAGATAATACAGTCACCATGGAGGAGTGCTATTTACTGGCTTGCTTCCCCTGGTTTACCTACTCTGCTTTCTATTGGAACCCAAGACCACCAGCACAGGCTGGCCATGCCCCTACTAATCACTAATTGCAAAAATGCCTTTTAGCTGGATCTCATCAGCTGAAGCTCTGTCCTCTCTGGTGACTCTAGCCTGTGACAAGTTGACACAAAACCAGCATATCTAAACTCAAAGAGACTGGAACAGCATACACAAGACTTGTGTATGCTTCAAACCAGACAAAAATCTCAGACCTGAGAAGGAGAAGTAGACACAAAGGCACCCTTAACTTAGAATCTGTTTATTATTGACATAATTGCTGGAAAAAGAAAATCAGTTTTCTTCAATGTAGTAACACCAGGAATCTTAACCAAAAAAATGCAATCCCTACGCCCATGATTACTTGATTAATACAAATAGGCTCTGTAGTTTTTGTTTGCTTTCTAGGTTTTTTTTTTCAAGTTGCCTTTGTCTGTTTTTTTTTTTATTTGTTTGTTTGTTTCAGAGAGGGAGAAAGAGAATGTGAAGTTTTGTCGGTTGAGAGCTGGAGATCATCAGGAAGAAACTGGGGAAGGAAAATAATATGATAAAATATCCTGTGTGTGTGTTGGCCCATGCCTGTAATTCCAGCAACCAGGGAGGCAGATGCAGGCATACCCCTGTGAATTCAAGGCCAGCCTGCTATACAAAGTGAGTACAGCCAAGGCTACACAGAGAAAGCCTGTATCAAAAAATATAAATTGTGTAAAAATTTATTTCATAATCCAGTAAATAAGACATTTAAGTTTATTGCTATAAAATGAAAAACATAGCAATGTTCTACAAAAATTTTGCAATGAACAATTTAGAATTATAGAATCAAAATCTAATATGTAATAAAATATATTATATTGTAATATATTAATAGCTTTTACTTTAAAATACTTATGCTCATAATTGTATTACTTATAAAAGGAAACATGATTCCTATACATTATCCATGAGTAATTAATTAAAACTTCTGTCTCTTGCACTCTCTTTTTTCCTCCTTCCCCCAACTCCTGAAATTTGGAGTGAGAGCTTTCAAGGATACAAAGTTTTTAGAATACTATAAAAAAGGAGATAGGTAGTTAAAGATAAAACCTGAATTACATCTTTTTTTTTTAAAAAAATAAATCATTCTCTCAATCTCTTTTATCCTGAGAAAGGTTTGTGATTTTATTAATAGCCCAATGCCTGGGAATGTTGTACAAGATTATTTTTGAAATTTCCCTTTTCTAGCTGCCCGATGAGGTGTTAAGATCGTTATTCTGCGATTGATGTTAGGTTCAGTACTTGAAGAAGTCGTTGAGATGTTAGTCTCTAGTTATATATTACCCTGGTAGTGCTTTCACTTTATCTGCACTTTTATTCAGTATATTAAATGCTTGTAGTAGTTCTACTTCAGTTACTGAAAAATGACCAAGTTTCTCAAAAGATATTTTATGGTCTTCAAAATCCTACAAAAGATAATTCTTTCTCATTCTCTGATGAAGATAATACAGTTAAGTAGAGGAGCTTTAACAGATATAGATACTTGGAACAAATGCCTTTTAAAAGTGTCATTTTTCTTACACCAATGTCATTTAATGGAAATAAAATGAAAAATTAAAAGTTCAAAGTTTTAGAGTCTAAGAACTTAGATATATTTTACTAAAAAGGTCATTTATAGTAGCCATAATTGCAGAATATAAATACTCAGGAAAGATACAGAACATAATTTTAAGACATGACACAATAAAAGTTGATAACCGTATAGCTAAGGTCACTACACTAAGAAGAGAAGACATCAAAATGATGCCATGATTTTTTAAAAATATCCTTTGCTGAATAAATCACATAGCCTAACTCATTTTCATTAGAAGAAATGATGTTGATTTAAGCTATGTATAATTTTTAGTTAATTAGCCCTAAAGTGCTAAAATTTATGTATGACTATTGAAACCATTTTCCTGTATATTTATAGACAATGTTACTATTTTAAAAATAATTCAAACTTTTCTTTTTTTATTTTTTATATATTAATTTTTATTTTTTAATATTAATCACAGATTATTTACTTTGTATCCCAGCCATAGCCCCCTTCCTCATTCCCTCTCAATACCAACCAACCTCCCTTATCTCCTCCCTGTCCCCTTCCAAGTCCACTGCTAGGGGAGGTCCTCCTTCCTTTCCATCTGACCCTAGCTTATCAGGTATCTTCAGGACTGGCTGCAATGTCCTCCTCTGTGGCCTAGCAAGGCTGTTCCTCCCTTGGTGGGGGGAGGGGAGAGGGTGTAAAGGAGCCAGTCATTGAGTTCATGTCAGAAATAGTTCCTGTTCCCCTTACTAGGAAAACCCAGTTGGATACTGAGCTACCATGGGCTACATCTGAGCAGGGGTTCTAGGTTATATCCATATATGTATCTTGGTTGATGAAACAGTCTCACAGAGGACCCCTGTGCCCTGATATATTTTGTCCTTGTGGAGCTCCTGTCCTCTCCTGGTCAAACTTTTCTATGTTCATAGATGTAGCTAATATTCTTTTCATTACAGAGCTGTCCAAAATTTAATGGTTTCAGAGCATATTTTAATATTAAATTTAAAATAACTTGTAGAAAGTAAAATAACAGCACATTATTTGTCTGGAGAAACTAGGTATAAATTTTTAAGTTAACAAATCCACTGAGAATGTTATTCAGTAGCTATTAAAATAGATTTCACAGTATTAAGAAGCATAGGAAGACCAAATCAGAACTCTCTACAACAAATGTATAGAATAAAGTATTTATTAAAAAAACATGTTTCCAATGAGTGGGTGAAAGGCCTTTGAAATATCAGGCTTTTCATTTAAGTAAAACATTTAAGTTTATATCTAAGTAAGCTGCTGCACTAAAGAGGAAATTATGGGAATTTTATGTTTGCCCTTATCTAATGGCTCTCATGAAATTCATCCACACAATACTGACTCTAATTATAAAATCGTAGTTGTTTTCACATAATTCATAATCTTCAAAGTATAACTGACATATGTTTTTCAAGAGGAGTATGCAGCTTGTGATTTACAGTAAATTTGTTAGCTTAACAACTCTTTCATGGCTGAGTATTTATTGTATTGCTTTTTTAAATGTTACTGATCATCAGAAATCCTAACTAGACATACCCCAAACAGTGTTCTTCTTAGTAATCACATTTTGAAAGCATGACTTCTATGGATTTATTTTTTTAAGTTATTTTTATTTTTATTATTAGTTACATTTTATTAACTCTGTATCCCAGCTGTATCCTGCTCCCTCATTCCCTCCCAATCCCATCCTCCCTCCTTCAGCTCCTCCCTGCCCCTTTTCAAGTCCACTGATTGGGGAGGACCTCCTCCCCTTTCATCTGACCCTGTTTTATCAGGTATCTTCAGGACTGGCTGCCAAGTACTCCTGTGTGGCCTAACAGGACTGCTCCTCCCTTGGTGGGTGGGGAGGTCAAAGAGCCTGCCATTGAGTTCCTGTCAGAAAAAGTCCCTTTTCCCCTTACTATGGGAAACCAATTGGTTACTGAGCTACCACGGGCTACATCCGAGCAGAGATTCTAGGTTATATCCATACATGGTCCTTGGTGGAGTGTCAGTCTCAGAAAAGACCCCTGTGCCCAGACATATTTGGTCCTTGTGGAGCTCCTATCCTTTCCACATCATACTAACTCCCCTTTTTTTCATATGATTCCCTGCACTCTGCTGAAGGTTTGGTTATGAGTCTTAGTATCTGCTTTGATACACTGCTAGCTAGAGTCTTTCAAACGCCCTTTGCTGTAGGCTCCTGTCCTAAGTCCAATGCACATCCCATTTGTCTTTCTAAGTGAGGATTGATCATCTTACCCCAGGTCCTCTTTCTTGTTTATCTTCTTTAGGTGTATAGATTTCATTATGTTTATCATATCTTATTGGTCTATATAAGCGAGTATATATCATGTTTGTCTTTCTCCTTCTGGGATATTTCACTCAGAATGATCTTTTCTGGATCCTACCATTTGCCTGCAAATTTCATAATTTCCTCGTTTTTGATTGCTGAGTAGTATTCCTTTGTGTAAAAATACCTCAATTTGTGTTTCCATTCCTCTGTTGATGGACATCTCGGTTGTTTCCAGTATTTATTTTTAAAAGAAGGCAAAAAAAAAAAAAAAAAAAAAAAAAAAAAAAAAAAAAAAAAAAAACCTCAGGAACTATATTGTGATCAAGTGATCAAGTTAGGTCAGCAGTATTGTACAAAATATCAAAGGAAACAGGAACTGACTCTGCCCTGAACTCAGTTTGACTGCCTCCCCTGGATGGGGAAGCAGTCTTGCCAAGCCACAGAGGAGGAAAATGCAGCCAGTTTGGATGAGAATGGATAAGCTAGGGTCAGATGGAAGGGGAAGAGGACCTCCCCTATCCGTGTACTTGGAGAGGGCCTTAGGAGGAGATGAGGAAGGGTGGGATTGGGAGAGAATGAGGGATGGGGCTAAAGCTGGGATACAAAGTGAATAAACTGTAATTAATATAAAAAATAAAAATTTAATAAAAAAATCTTTTCCATAGCTGGAGAATTTTGCACATTATATATGTCCATTTTCTGTATTCACTCATTAGTTGATGGACACTGAAATTATTTTATAACCCTTAACTATTGTGAGTGGTTAAGAACACACATTGATCTTCCTGAGGACCTGAGTTCAATTCCAGGCGTAACCCCAGCTCCAGGGGAATCTGACACTGCTACCCTCTGTGGGCACTTGCATTTATGTGCATACATCTGTGTGCCACCCACATACATGTAATTAAAATAATAACAATAAATCTTAAAATCAAAACAAAAATTATAGACCCCTGAGAATATTTTTTATTTTACCTATTGATAAATTGTTATTTCCAACAACATTTTTTCAAAACTTTAGGTCCAAAAAGATAATAAAGTACTAATCATGTATTACAAATGACTAGGGAGGAATATAAAGACTGAAGTACTGGGCTTTCATCCAAGACATTTTTCTTCAACTCTGTGATTGCCAAGTTATAAATTTTAACTTTTATCAAAAAATATTTTTTTCATACAATATATTCAGATCACAGTTTTCCTTTCCCCATCTCCTCCCACACTCTCCCTGTGTTTCCACCCATCCAATTCCATTCCTTCTTTTAAATTTCTTTAGAAAATAGTCAAATTAAAAAAGAAAGAAAAAAAAAACCATAAGAAACAACCCATAAAAATAGAAACTAAGAAGCCACACTATATAAGCGAAAGACCAATAAAATAAAAACCATGCCCAAACAGAGCAATATGAGACATTCTGTGCTGCTAGGCCTGGGGCCTACTCTTAAGTGTGCTTTATTTGACCAGTGAATCTCCACTGGAGAAAACTTTTTTTTTTTTAAATTTCCCAAGCAATTCTTAGTTGGAAGTAACTTCCTGGCTAGAGATGAGAGTTCATGTCCACTTCCTTCTCTCAGCCCTGGGAGCACATCTGGCTTGGTCCTGTGTAGTCCTGTGCATGCTGCCACAGTCTCTATCAGTTCAGATGTGCCCAGTTCAGTCTTAGTGTATCTGTTTCTTTGGTTTCATATCGTCCCCCCTAGCTCTTACACTCTTTCTTCTTCCTAAGGGGATGAATTTGATGGGGACTTACTTAAGAGTGAGTGTACTAGGGTCTCCCATTCTCTGCAGTGTCTTTAGTGATCTCTTGATTAGTTCTCATCTACTGAAAAATAAAGCTTCCCTAATAACAGATGAGTAAGGTACTGATCTATGTGTATAGGAAAACATCATTAAGAATCATTTTATTACTATATTCTTTTAGCAGAACAATAGCATTTGGTACTTCCCTAAGCTAATGTCGTATATAGTCTTGGGTTCTTGGCCACCTGAGCAATGTCAGTAATTGGTACCATCTCATGGAGTAGGTCTTAAGTACAATCAGATAGCCAAGGTATTTCAAATGCAATTTGAGAACTTCATACTTGTCGCGCGCGGCCTTTGCCGATAAGGACGACACAACAACCGAGGATTTCTTCAGTGGCAAGTTTATTGTGCAGCTCTTTCCAGCAGATGGTGAAGGACCCAAACCCCTGGCAGCGCCCCGTTTAAATAGCCAGCAAGGCGACCTGTCCGTCTGTAATTGGTGCTCTGCTCGAGTCCTCATCAGTATATGGCTGGCAATTGGATTGCAGCCTAAACCCTCATCAACATAAAGCTGCGCATGCGCAAATCGCGAAGCAATGCTGACAAGAAGCGCGAAAATGCTGGCAAGAAGAACCAGGAAGCAGGAAGCCGGCGCCATCTTGTAATGGCGGGAGCGGCTCCCGACATCTCCCCCTTTTATATATATTAAAGGCCATCTCAATCAGAAAAATAACACACCATGAGGTTACCGATCAGCCTGCTGAGCCAACAGCATCAGCGATCAAGGAGTTTACACAGTGTAAGAGACCCTCTGCACCTTGAGTCCCGTGCAATGGGAACCTGAGCCCTGGGAGGTGCAGAAGTCTGTCTTGAACAGCATCCTGGTGCAATGGGAACCTGTGCCCGTCAGGAGTGCTACAAGTTCGGACAGTGTCTCAACGATTGAGCATGTTAAGCCAGACTTGGGGAGATGCTCCCTGCTCTACAGCCAACATAGCCTGCACCATGGCCACATTTTTAAGATGTTGCTGTCTCTTAAAACGGCAGAGCAACCAAAAACAGAGGAACAGCCCCGCGAGCATAGACATGCCAAACATTCCTACACCAATCCATTCTTTAAAATAGGAAAATGCAGAGGACAACCAGTTAAATAATCCTTGAGTAACAGAAACATCTAGGCGAGTGGAATTAATTTGAACAATTGCTAGGCGTAATTTTCTCATTGTCTCATCAAATTCGGCGGACCAATTAGATTGTTGAGACATTGGCAAATATGGTAGCCCTATGGAGTCATTGGTGGTAAAGAGCCGGGGGAAGACTTGTGCATCATACATGACTGGCATTGGTCGTGGGAATGTTGATAGGATCCCCCAGCGGATCTCCTGGGTCTCCACCTCCAGGTTCATCTGCACTCCGCTCAAGATCAGGATCAGGGTTAAGATCAGGCTCATCTTGCTTGACCACTCTGGTCAGCCGCGCTGGAACCCAAATCGGATTTTCTTGATCCTGCGGAAAAACACAAACAGCTCCCCTGTATCTTATTAAAATAGGATCCGGTCCTTTCCATTGATTATCAAGAACATCCTTCCATTTCACTGTTTCATTTGATGTTCTATGACTGACATGTCTGTCTGCAGCAGACCGTCCTTCAGAATCCAAAGTTAAAAAATTTATAGTGAATAAAACAAGGGAAATCTTAGTCTTAATGGCTAATTGCAGTCCCTTAATGGCCAATTCGGCCACGCGAGTGGGGTAATGGCTCAGAATTTGACCAGGGGAGGCTTGTAGATGAACCCAGAGCAAGGGACCATCTTGCCATAACACAGCTGTGGGCTGTTGAGGGGCTGGAATAACACACAGCTGAAATGGTTGAGCTATATCAAAGCGAGTTAAAAAAGCCGTATTTAATTTATCTTCAACCAATTGTAACGCCTTAGAAGCTTCTGGGGTAAGCTGCCTGGGCGAAGTAATGGCAGCATCGCCCTCCAAAACAGCAAACAGGGGTCTGAGCTCAGCTGTTGTCAGACTTAATGAGGGTCGAATCCAATTAATATCCCCCATCAATTTCTGATAATCATTAAGGGTGCGTAACCCATCTCTTCTGATAGTAAGTTTTTGAGGTGTAACACTTGTAGGAGTAATAATTGACCCAAGAAACTGCCCAACCTTTCCCTCTTGTACTTTCTCAGAAGCCATATGTCTGGACTGCTTCTGCTAATGCCTTCAACTGTTTAAGATCTAAAGGAGAATGATGTCTGTCATTCTGAGCGTCCTCCCAGACTGGGAACGCGGTTTTAATCCGCTTCCTCTCTTTTTCTGATATCAGGGAAAATTTTGTCTCTGCAGATTTGGGTTTTTCAGTGGCTGACTTCCGCATGGAGAACCCGGAAGTGCCAGCATAGGCCACATATGGTGGCGGATCCGGGCGGTAACGCCCTTCCTCATATTTAGCTGCTTCCTCATCCAACTCTGCCTGCTCGTCAGGGTCGAGCCCTGACTCCTCATCAGTTTGTTGATTCTCAGAAGAGCTGTTTTCGCTCTCTGTAGACTCCGGCTCGCTCGATGACGAGGCGACTTTCAAATTCTGAAACTCCGCTAAACTGGGATACAGCGGGGCACCACTCTTCTTTTCCTTGCTACCAGTCTGTTTTAGTTTCTTTGACTTCTTAACTAGCTTTCGCGCCTTCGGCGCTTTAGCCTTATCTTCTTTGGTCCCATCCTTAGGGGATTTACCGGTCTTAATTCCCTTTTCTGCTTCGGATAGACTATCTTGGTGATCTGCTAATATTCTTTGCCCTTCTTTTACCTTTTCCTTGCAGTTCTCATCCTCTATGCACGATTTAATCAATTTATAAATTGGCATCGTTCCGGGCCTTAATATTCCCTTTTCCTTTTCTGTTATGATGTCATTGCCTAATTTATCCCAACATCCTGTAGTCAAAGTCCCAGACATCTGAAACCAGGGTGCTACTCGGTCAACTTCCTTTATAAAATTTTGCAGCACCCGGTCTGGAATCTTTAAGCCTCTCTGTCTAAGCAATGCCCGCACTGCCTCCAGAATCGGCTTTACTTGATGATTTCCCATGCTTCCTTTATTTACAGGAGTGGGAAGGACGGCTCAGTTATCTACCTGAGGCTTATGGTCCGTTAAGGTTGATCACAGGGCGGAGAAACACACACTTTATCTCGTTTCCCGCAATTAAGGCACAGACAGCAAAACAAAATGTAAATGGAACAGCAAGCAATAAACAATCCACCCCACATCCAATCAATCATACCTTGCAGAAAAGTACCGCGGTTCTCACGCCACTGACTTTGAATCCTTACTCGACGAGCAGTCGGGGTCCTTCGAAGCGATCCTCCACTCCGGGGTTCGGCGGCTCCCAGGTTTCGGCACCACTTGTCGCGTGCGGCCTTTGCCGATAAGGACGACACAACAACCGAGGATTTCTTCAGTGGCAAGTTTATTGTGCAGCTCTTTCCAGCAGATGGTGAAGGACCCAAACCCCTGGCAGCGCCCCGTTTAAATAGCCAGCAAGGTGACCTGTCCGTCTGTAATTGGTGCTCTGCTCGAGTCCTCATCAGTATATGGCTGGCAATTGGATTGCAGCCTAAACCCTCATCAACATAAAGCTGCGCATGCGCAAATCGCGAAGCAATGCTGACAAGAAGCGCGAAAATGCTGGCAAGAAGAACCAGGAAGCAGGAAGCCGGCGCCATCTTGTAATGGCGGGAGCGGCTCCCGACACATACTGGGATACTTAAGACCGTATTAGCCACATCATATAAGAGATGTTAGTAATTTTCTCAATTGTTAAGCAAGGTTATACTCCAGTAAATATATGAGTTTAAAATATAGTCTCAGTAATTCAGTGAGTGCTGAAAACTTTACAATGAATGAAAGAGTGGAATGGTGGTGAACAGATCAGTTTAGGCATCTTCTTGATTTTTCAGCTTCTGTCCTACTGCTGTTTAATTAAATTCAGTAAATTTTTGATGGCTCAACCACAAAGTAAGTCTCAATTATGGTGTTAATTAAAATGAGTAGAAGTAACAACTGAGAAATAGTGTCAATTTGACACGGAAAATTTATTTGTGTTGATAATTGTACCATCTGGTAAATTGGTTTTTTTTACAACATCAAATAATATTTAAAATGTGTGAGTATTTAACTGTTTTATTTTTAGAGGATATTCACCTTTCAAAAAATGTGTAAGGCAATATAAGATATTTCTAAGAGGTGGACAGTGGTATCCAATTAATTAGTTTCCATGAATTAACTACATCTTATTGAAGATAGGTATATTATACTGAAGAAATGTCTTGAAATTATCATTGGTTTCTTCATTAAATAAGTGCAGCACACCAGTCTACTAAGAAGTCACTGTCACAGAAGTTATTTTCAGTCAGAAAGTTATTTAGTGACAGTTTTCTTGCTGATTTCCATATCATGACTAATACTTTTCTAATTATTGATATTATTCAAAATATAGCAAGATAAAATATTAAATATAAAAGCCATTAACCAAATTGAACTTATACAACATAAAAAATACTCCACAGGCCATGGAAAGTACAAAGATTAACAGCAACACCTGAAAAAAAAAAAAGAGCAGTACCTGATGTAGGAGTTAATAACAGAATTATATTGTATGATTGTGATATCCACAGAACTCCAAGCCTCTTAATTGATTGTGTTTTTTTATAATGATCTTTCTGTTATAAGTTTTCTTAAAGAGTGGCAAAGATTATATTTATCTCTGGGTATAATGACAAATGTTTACAGATTGTTATTAAGGATTATGCTGTCTTAATAAATTAAGGGTTATAGATTTTTCTGAACATAAGCATGACTTGAGTAGCTATGAGTCTTTTTCTATATTTTTAGTTTCTGGAAAAGTTTCCCTCCTGTTGAGCAGGTCTCTAAAAACAAACAAACAAACAAACAAACAAACAAACAGGTTAAGTCTTAAATACAGTTGTTGGTTGTCGCCAAGTATGTGTTCCATTACTGGCTTAGTGAGACATTCTGGTCAGTGGTATGGTTCGTAGGTGCCATAGTTGGGAAGCACTGTTAGTGGCCTTCCTCCTTTGGATGCTCGCATGGTGCCTTCTGGTTTCATGAAGGCTAGTCCTCAGGAAGGTATCATTCAGACCACCTCCAGCTCAGCGGACTCTTGTACCTTTTTCCAGAGTGCGTGATATCTTCAGCAATAAGTACTTACCTTCAGCTTTTGGGGAGTGCAATTAAGATTATTTTTCAAGTATGATTATTTTTAATTGATAATGCTTATTAATAAATATTTCCAAATAATGCAGATCTCATGTTAGCTTTCAAAGAAAGTTTGATATATAAACAGGTTATTTAACAAAATATGTAAAGAGATTGTTCTCCCAATGGAGCAAGAAGAATTAGGTCATAACCTTAGAGGATACACAGTTTGAATTAAAAATTGTTTAAAAATGAGAAGGAGCTAAGAAATATATAAGACAGACTACTAAGAAACAATACTGTGATTGTTATTTTTATTTCCTCAGATGACGAGATGATATGACAACAATTTCCAAGCCTTTCTAGCTCGTTTTGAACTTTTGCTGCCTGGATCAACTCAGCTTTTCTGATCTCTGTATGTTGACTGATTCAAACTTGCTTTCCTTGGCTTCTGACTGGCCTCAAATTAATTCTGCCCATCTGGCAATATTTCATTCTTCGGGCTCCTTCCCATCCTTTGGCTTATCTCTTTTCACCTGTGCCCAGATTGTTCTTTCTGTAAACTGTCTCTGTAAAACCATCCCATTAAGAAACTCTCAAGTAGAAACTTCCTGTCTCTCTCTGTTCTTTATTATTCTAAAAAATATTTTAATGTTTATACACTATTCTGCCTGCATGCAAGTTAGCAGGCCAGAAGAGGGCACCTGCTCTCATTATAGGTAGTTGAGTCACCACGTGGTTGCTAGGAATTGAACTCAGGACCTTTGGAAGAACAACCAGTGCTCTTAACTCTGAGCCATCTCTCTGGCCCCAGCTCTGTGCTGTTCTTAAGTAGCCTCTCTTTCCTTTCCTCTTCTCCTAAGAATTAGGTGTATTTTATGTCTGACTCATTCTGTCAAATCTTTCTCTGATTTGTCACTTTGTCTGCCCCTCATTTAGACATCACTTTCAAACATGGCTGCTTCCTTCTATAAACTAACCTTGCTTTCAATGTTTGGGACTAAAGTTGTATATTAAATATGTATCTATATTCCAGCTATATCATACTGTAATCCAGAGCAAGTGTGTATTTCAGCAGAATCTCATAAATCTAGAATAACTTTGGAAATTATTCCTTGCCAGAGCAGCCATGTTGCTGGATTAAAATTCCCCTACAAAATATAATTTATTTTTTGAGAGGTAACAGGAAATCATTTCTGATATTACAGCTAACACTACTAATTAATTTCACTCAATGTTTTTAATTAAATTTTATTTTTATTTTAATAACAGTTTACTCACTTTGTATGTCAACTATAACCCTCTCCATCATTACCTCCCAATCATGCCCTCCCTCACTCATCTCCTCCCATTCTACTCTCCAAGTTCATTTATAGGGGAGGTCTTCCTCCCCTTCCATCTGACCCTAGCTTATCAGTTCTCATTAGGGATGACTGCATCGTCCTCCTCTGTGGACTGGCAAGGCTGCCTGCAGTGAGTTCATGTCACAGATAGTCCCTGTTCCCCTTACTAGGGTACCCACTTGGATACTGAGCTGCCACGGCCTACAGCTGAGCAGGGTTCTAAATTATATTCATGAATGGTCTTTGGTTGTAGTATCCGTCTCAGAAAAGACCCCTGTGTCCAGATATTTTGGTTCTGTTGCTCTACTTGTGGAGCTCCTGTCCTCTCCAGGTCCCACTATCTCTCCATTCTTTGAGAGTCTCAGCATCTGCTTTGATACACTTCTGGGTAGAGTCTTACAGAGGTCCTCTGTGGTAGGCTCCTGTCCTGTTTCCTGATTTCTCCTTTTTCCAATGTCCATCCTGTTTGCATTCTGAGTGAGGATTGATGTAGAGGAATATAGAATGGCAAAGAAACACTTAAAGAAATGCTCAATGTCCTTAGTCATTAGGGAAATGCAAATTAACACAACTCTGATATTCTATCTTACACTGATCAGAATGGATAAGATCAAAAACTCAAGTGACAACACATGCTGAAGAGGATGTGGAGAAAGGGGAACGCTCCTCCATTGCTGGTGGGAATGTGAACTTGTACAACCACTATGGAAATCAATCTGGAGCTTTCTCAGAAAATTCAGAGTAGTGCTACTTCAAGATCCAGCTATACCACTCGTAGGCATATATCCAAAATATGCTGAAGTACACAACAAAGACATTTTTTCAGCCATGTTCGTAGAAGCTTTATTTGTAATAGCCAAACCTGGAAACAATCCAGATGTCCCTCAATGGAGGAATGGATGCAGAAATTGTGGTGCATTTACAGAATGGAATACTATTCGGCAATTAAAAACAAAGAAATCATGAAATTTGCTGGGAAATGGTGGGATCTAGTAAAGATCATCCTAAGTGAAGTATCCCAGAACCATAAAGACACACACAGTATATACTCACTTATAAGTGGATGTTAGGCCTATAATATAGATTAAACATACTAAAATCTGAACACTTAAAGAAGTTAAGCAAAAAAGAGGTCCCTGGGTAAGATGATCAATCCTCACTCATAAAGACAAAAGGGATCACTCAATATTTTAAAATTGTGTAAAATAAAACCATTCATTGTAAGGTATTTTCTAGCTATTTATCTGTTAAATGAAGGCTTTTGTTAGATAGAGAATACAAGCAGGTTCTGAAAGTAACAAATTATGGTGACTTAGCATCACTTAGGTAAATATTTAAAAGTGGTATAGCTGAATCATATGATAGTCCTTATCTCTACAGTAACTGGACTAGTTTAAAATTTTGCATTAATGTTCTTACCTTTCTTACACTTTCTCACCGTTTGTCAAAATATTGCAGATACAATCACATTACAGTATGTTGAAATACTATATTGCCTTAGATTGCCAACAACAGAGAATAAAAGAAAAAAAAATTCTACCTGGTCTTGACTTAATTTTGGTAAATGGAATCTATAAAGAAAATTGTCCATTTCTTTTAGATTACCAAAAGCAATCTACAGATTCCATGCAATTCCCATTAAAATAGCAATACAATCCTTTACAGACCTTGAAAGAAAAATTCTCAACTCCATATGGAGAAACAAAAAACCCAGAATTTCCAAAACAATCCTGTACAACAACAGATCCTCTGGAGGTAGCTCCATGCCTGATCTCAAGTTGTACTACAGAGCAATAATAATAAAAACTGCATGGTATTGGCATAGAAACAAAAAGGTGGATCAATGGAACCGAATAGAAGACCCAGAAATAAATCCACACACTTATGAATACTTGATTTTTGACAAAGAATCCAAAACCATTCAATGGAAAAAAGACAGCATTTTCAACAAAGGTGCTGGTCCAACTGGATGTCTACATGCAGAAAAATGAAAATAGATCCGTACTTATCACCCCGCACAAATCTAAAGTCCAAGTGGATCAAAGACCTCAATATAAAACAAGATACTCTAAATCGGTTAGAAGACATAGTGGGGAAGACCCTAGAACTCATTGGCACAGGAGACAACTTCCTGAACAGAACACCATCAGCACAGGCCCTAAGAGCAACAATCAATAAATGGGACCTCATGAAACTGAAAAGCTTCTGTAAAGCAAAAGACACTGTCTTTGAACAAAATGACAGCCTACAGATTGGGAAAGGATCTTCACCAACGCAACAACTGACAGAGGGCTGATATCTGGAATATATAAAGAACTAAAGAAGTTAAAAGGCAATAATTCAAGTAACCCAATTAAAAAATGGGGTATGGAGCTAAACAGGGAATTCTCTGTAGAAGAATATAGAATGGCAGAGAAACACATGAGGAAATGTTCAACAT
Source organism: Psammomys obesus (assembly GCF_907164565.1). Taxonomy (NCBI): domain Eukaryota; kingdom Metazoa; phylum Chordata; class Mammalia; order Rodentia; family Muridae; genus Psammomys; species Psammomys obesus. Next base: position 27,546,134 of record NW_026596069.1, read on the forward strand.
CCCTAGCCATCAGAGAGATGCAAATCAAAACGACCCTGAGATTTCACCTTACACCCATCAGAATGGCTAAGATAAAACCTCAAGAGACAATACATGCTGGAGAGGTTGTGGAGAAATGGGAACCCTCTTCCATTGCTGGTGGGAATATAAACTGGTACAACCACTATGGAAATCAATCTGGTGCTTTCTCAGACAATTAAGAATAGTGCTACTTCAAGATCCAGCTATAACACTCCTAGGCATACATCCAAAAGATTCTCAATTACACAACAAGGATATTTGCTCAATCATATTTGTAGAAGCTTTATCCATAATAGCCAGAACCTGGAAACAACCCAGATGTCCATCAATGGAGAAATGGATACAGAAATTGTGGTACTTTTACACAATGGAATACTACTCAACAATTAAAAACAAGGAAATCATGAATTTTGCAAGCAAATGGTGGGATCTAGAAAAGATCATCCTGAGTGAGGTATCCCAAAAGCGGAAAGACATACATGTTATATACTCACTTATGTAGACCTATAAGATATGATAAACATACTAAATTATGTACACCTAAAGAAGATAAACAAGAAAGAGGTCCAGGAGTAAGATGATCAATCCTCATCTACAAAGTCAAAGGGGATGGACATTGGAAATAGGAGAAAACAAGTAACAGGACAGCAGCCTACGACAGAAGGCACCTGAAAGACTCTACCTAGCAGTGTATCAAAGCAGATGCTGAGACCCATAATCAAGCCTTTGGCAGAGGTAGAGAATCATATGAAGGACGGAGGAATTAGTATATCCTAGAGAGGACAGGGGACCCCACAATGTCCAAATATATCTGATCACAGGGGTCTTCTATGAGACTGTTTATCCAACCAAGGACCATGCATGGATATAACCTACAACCCCTGCTCAGACATAGCCCATGGTAGGTCAGTATCCAAGTGGGTTCCCTAGTAAGGGGGACAGGAACTGTTTCTGACATGAACTCATGAGCTTCCCTTCCCCCCATGAGGGAGGAGCAGCCTTTCTAGGCCACAAATAAGGACATTGCAACCATCCTGAAGATACCTGATAAGTTAGGGCCAGAGGGAAGAAGAGGAGGACACCCCGTCTCAGTGGACTTGGCAGGGGGCAGGGAGGAGATGAGGGAGGGAGGGGGGATTCGGAGGGAAAGAGGGCGAGAGCTTCAGCTGGGATACAAGTGAATGTATAAAATCATTTAAAAATAAAAAATATTAAAAAAAGAAAAAAATTGCATCAAAATGGATTCCACTGTATATAATGATATTAAGTGAAACAAGCCACTCTTTGAAGGAGAATTATTATATTATCTTTAAGTTGCAATTTCTGAACTTCATAGAGATTTTTAGAGTCATGAATTCATATATGGCTAGAGAGTAAAGTGAGACTTTCTAATGGATAAAGGGGATTCACAAGAGGAAAATTGTGACCAATTCATAGTAAAAAGGCAGCAGATATGGTCTATATTTAAGCTGTCATTAGTATAAAGCTAATGAATTTAACTCAGACAACCATAAGACAATTTTCTTCAGCTGATATTAAGAATGTAGTAAGTGTATACATGGTTTAAGGAGCTATAAACATATTCCCTTCATTACCATATCTCAAATATGCTATAACACTAAAAAGCACACAAGCATTAGATGATAAATCAGCCTAATATTTATGAGAATTATTTCAGGTTATTAATGAAATTCACTGTCATGAACCACAATAAAATATCTGATTTATTAACAGGGCTAGTGAGCATTTTTTTTTCAGTAAAACAGCAGATAATACATATATTTAGCTATGGTTGCCATCTGGGCATTGTCATAAGATTTTAATTCTGAGCCAAAAGAAAACTCAGTTAATGCGCATTGGGGTATGGCTATGTTCCAGTAATATGTCATTTTTGACCCTAAAACTTGAATTTTCTTTTTAATTTAAAGAATACCCTTTTTATTTCTCATCTGTTTGCTAATACCACAAACAATCTTAACAATCAGGATATACAAATCCAAACCAAACCAAACCAAACATAAATGTGCTGAATTTAAATATAGGCCCATTATTTAAATTGATGCCCATTATTTTTTGGTTTGCTATAGGGCTACCTCTTTGTGTTTTCTAGAAAGCACTAATATGTGCTATGGATGGCCTATAAATCTAATGAATTCGATCCAGAGATGACTACTCATACCTGTTAGCCACACTCATTTAATTCACATCATTTATCTTACTGAAGATTACTGTACATTATTTTAGCTATTACTTTATTTTTGATAACATTTTTTATTATGATCTGTCTCATAAAAGCACAGAAAGTTTATTTAATGTATTTCTAAAGTTTCTTTTACATGTAGTTAAATTATTTAATTACTTTTAGATTCTGGACTTCATCCTGCAGAGCTGCAGTGTTTCCATGTCTGAGCCACTGAGTTTGTATTCTGATGATTATCAGCCTCTTTTTTTTTTAATAATGTAAAAGTAATAGTAGATTAAAGATTTTCAACAAAGCTTTATACATTTGCCCAGTATGACATGAATTTTCTAAGCCAATTATTTTTGAGTCTCTGTTTTTCTGTTTCTTTACAGAGCAAATCATTAATAGATTATCATTGCAAAGGAAGGTTTTTAGGTATTAACTCCAGTGCATTGGCTCAGAGCCTGGAAACAAGATGAGGCAATAAATACAATGCTTGGAATTTAAACACTGCATTTATGACTACACCGGAAAATCAAAATACCTATATAAATTATATGTAAATAAAAAAGCAAAGTTAAATAAAGTTTTTTAAAATGAGAAATGAATTTTTATTATAACAAAACTAATGTAAAAAACAAAACCATGTGAAAAAGGGTTAAGACTGTAACTAAGTCCTGTAGCTCTGGCATACGCCATCAGCCAGTGAGCCTTCATCAGAGAGTGAGCAATCTACCACATTCTCCAAGAAGCCCTTCAACAGCAGTTATACAAGCTTTTACGGTTCATAGTCTTCAACCTACTCCTTGACCTCTTCCTCCCCACCTGACTCTTACTTGAATTTCCCCTCTGTATGTAGCAGCAGTGCCACTAGAATTGGCAGTTCCAAGAATAAGCCACCATAGAACTTGAAGAAACAGAAATCCTCCTCCACTGGACCAATGGATACAACCCATCAATGTAACTCTTGGAGCAGGTTTTAAAACATGCTCAAGCAGACAGATTACATGGTGAAATTTTCTAGAATTCAAAATGTTCCAAATTTTTTCAATTGTAAAAAGAATAATTGACACATAAAGACTTTCATTTTAGAGGTTGTTCTTTTGTTTTCTTTTAAATATATTTGATAGGTACACACTGTGTGTGTGTGTGTGTGTGTGTGTGTGTGTGTGTGTGTGTGTGTGTTGCCCATGGACACCAAAAGAAGCTCTAGATCTCCTGGAACTAGAGTTAGGGACAATTGTACGCTGCCATATGGGTTCTAGAAACCAAACTCAGGTCCTCTGAATGAGTAGCAAATGATCTTAACTGCTGGGTCATTCTACTAACTTCTTTTTTTTATTTTTCTTTTTAGTTACATTTTGTTAACTTTGTGTCCCAGCTGTATCCCACTCCCTCATTCCCTCCCCAACCCCACTTTCCTTCCCTGGTCTCTTCCCTGCCCCTTTCCACATCCACTGATAGGGGTTCATTTGACCCTATTTTATCAGGTATCTTCAGGGCTGGCTGCAAAGTCCTCCTCTGTGGCCTAACAGGACTGCTCCTCCCCTGCGGGGGGGGGGGGGTGAGGAGGTCAAAGAGCCTGCCCTTGAGATCCTGTTAGAAATAGTCCTTGTTCCCCTTACTTTGGAAAACTACTTGGTTACTGAGCTACCATGGGCCACATCCGAGCAGAAGTTCTAGGTTATATCCATAGATGGTCCTTGGTTGAGTGTCAGTCTCAGAAAAGACCCTGTGCTCGGATGTATTTGGTCCTTGTAGAGCTCCTATCCTTTCCATATCATACTAACTCCCCTTCTTTCATATGATTCCCTGTACTCTGCCGAGGGTTTGGTTATGAGTCTTAGTGTCTGCTTTGAAACACTGCTAGTTAGAGTCTTTCATCTTACTGATCATGTATAATGTAAAAGACTCTATCAAAAAGAAGAGTAGTTCCAGTTTGGACTTCTTAAATCCTAGCTCTTCTACTCACTGTGAAACATTAAACAGGACCTCCAACCTGTGTGATAGCAGCACCCACCAGGAAAAAGTTCTGTAAACAATATATGAAATAATGTATGTCAAATGGTATCTAAATTTCCCTCTAAAAGTTCACAGCCACTTCTCCACTCAGTAGTTCACCAGAGAAGCTACATGCATGGGCTATAATTGCTGGTACGTTCACCAGCAATGAGAAAACAATGCTGTCTGTTCTAATTTTGTGGACCTGCATTTTCAGCTTGATAGGATTGGTCATTTATCCTCCCATCAGCATTTTTTCTAAAGCAGCAGCTGGCTCTTAGAAATCACATGTTCCATAGAAGTCATCTATTCGGCTATATGACAGATGGCCACGTGTCCTGTGTGCATGAGGGGTCTGATAGGAACTGCATCAGTTCTACAGTGCAGATGGTTCCATGGGCTCATGTTCCCTCAGTTTTCAATTTGCAGATTGCTACACCGCATTTCCGGCCACATGTCTAGTGGGCTTCAAGTGGTAACAAACAGTTTCAACTACCCACCTCCATAAATGAAAAAAAAAAAAACAAACAAACAACAAAAACCCTGAATTAAATATAATACAGTTATGCAGATAAGAAACCATGTGGGTTGTCAGAGGTGGCACACATTTGCTTCTGGTGTGAGGTTCTCATCAGCCATCTTCCCTGCTTTAAAAGGGTAGCAATCTAGTCATGTCAAGGGCTGTGCAGGAGGAATAGCACAACAGCTTTAGAACTCATGGAAGCAGCCCACCAGTTAGCACAACAATGATGGATGTGCCTCAGAGAGGCAGAACCCCGAGGACTGTGTCCTGAAGATTTTATGTTGTTATGGAGCATCACTCTGCTTGTTGCTCTTGTGGTCAACACGTCCTTCACAATATATGGGTTGTGTGAAAACTCTAAGGAGGCTTCCAGCCCCTCACTGGGCAGTATCATTGGCACTTATAGTAATACTGCTTGATCTTTTTCAAGCATTGCTGCTGGAACAGATTAATGATTCAACCACCACCCTTGGAAAGAACTTGGAAAAATAGATTGTTTAGTAAGGTTAAGTTAAGATATTTTTGTCACTGGCTCTGATGTAGAAAATTGTGCGGAACAATTTGAAGTTCAGAAAGGTACACTCTTAATAAAGGTACGCTCAAAAACCTAGGGACTTTTTGAGGTTAGGGCTGACATGACTCTCTCACTGAAGCTGGGCTTGTGATCAAAGTGATGAGTAAATTGCTTGTACCTATTTTGGCTTCAGCTTCCTGATATGATTAAAAAAATTGTTATTGAGTAGATGTGCAGTTTGAGGATTTAAGGTAGAAATAATGGATTGTGTTTTATATAAAGGTTTAGATTTGTGATTCTTTTAAGATTTATGAGATTACTTTTCAAGATAAATTATAAGATAATTGATTCTTTGTAACCAAAAATTGCAGCTTGGCAGTAAAGAGAGACTGGCTAAGAAAGTTACCTTGCTTGCTTACACTTTGTTAATCTATAACAAGTTGCTTAGTTACAAATGCATCTGGGTTATTGTGAATACTTTGTTTTTCATTTATAATACGGAAAACATTTGAACTTGTGAAGATATAGGGGAACATGTTTTTCTCTACATATAGTCATCATAATCATTCACTTAAAGAAAAGTAGAATGTAACAACATTGTGATTTTTTGTGCTGCTTGAAAGATTTTGCTGTGATATATAAGCTGTGAAGGAAAAATAAAATTGTTGGAGCTCGAAAAAGTATATCTGTAGAAGATAATTAAAGCTTAAAACCAGGAAATGTGTCTCTGGGATGAAACTCATTTTGTCTCCATATGAAATGAAAATCTTACTAGATTATATATTAAATTATGAGAGAGGCTTTCAAGATGGGTCAGAGTATCAAATAATAAGTTCACATGTATTTATAAGCTATGTGTGTTCACATGTATGTGAATAAGCAATGTTTATTATGAAAGACAAAACAAAATATTGCAACTGTAGCTTCCCTACTGTTAATAAGTCACTCTATTTTTGTTTAGGATCAGAAAATTATTTGAATATTTGATCTTGAATGTGTATGATTAACAAACCTAACAAGCCTGGCACAGTGACACGCCTGTAATCCCAGCAGTCTGGGAGGCAGAAGCAGGTAGATATCTGAGAGTCCAGGGCAGCCAGGGCTACATAGAGAAACACTGTCTCAAAAAAACTGAAAACAAAACAAAACAAAACAAAAAACCCCAGGATGCCCCAGATTAAAAATATATCATTTTTCATATTTTATCTAAGTGTTAATAAGTTCATAGTTTATCTAAGCTTCTTTTTCAGAAATGTTTATGTAAAAAAGAAATACATTAGCAGAACTTACTTGAGCTTCTTTAGGTGTGTTGTCATTCTGCAAGTTATCACAGTGATATTTCTTTTATTTATATATCTCAGCTGCGTTTTGTATGTAGACTGATGTTTCTTAAAAGAAATTTTTTTTCTCTATTAATTTAAAGCTTTAAACTTCTATTTTATTCTTCATGAAGCAGTCCATTTTATAGTTGGTAAATGAAATATTTGTTAGTAATATTATTTAGCAATGTCATATTGTTTTGCATTCATCTTTACAATAACTAACTCTATGTTTTTTATTTTCCAACCTGAACTTCTCAGTCACTTAAAAAATTAGTTCTATTGTGTGTGTATGTATTTGTGAATTAATGTATATGTGTGTATCACATACACTCAGGAGCCCTAGAAAGTCATAAGGTGTATAAAATACCCTGGATTTGAAATAACATTCAGTTGTTAGTTTGCTTTGTGGGTGCTGGAAACAAAAACTAGGCCTCTGTACTAGTTATTTTTTTGTTTGTTTTGTTTTTACTTACGGCACCATCTTTCCAGCCTTCTATCATCTTTTAAACTGATCTATATCAATAAAACGAGAAGATAAAATTAGTTCTCCATAGTAGTTTATATCCAGAAGATTACAAATATCCATCACTTACAAATAGAGAGATATTTTGACCAAGTGGTTCAAGGACACTTTGGAATATAAAAGAACATTGAAAGGTTATATGAGGTCATAATCATATAAATCCTATCATGGTAATAAAACACGGTGAGATTTCAGTTCTTAGCATTTGCATGCATCAAATGCTGATCATTTCAACTGAATCTGTGGAGTGGTGGCACACCGTCAGGAGCCATGGTGCAGCTATCTTAGAATGCTGCTGCTAACTCAGCTTTACCTCTGGCCAAGTCAAATTTCTACCATTGGAATGTTTTTACGGGGAAACTGTATGCTCAGAATGAATGTCTCATGAACTCATGAAATGTGTCATAAGGGAGGTTTGTGGTGAGAGATAAGGAAAAAGGACATGGCTCATGAACTTTGAGCAAATATTTGATTATTTTCTGACTTGTGATGGGGAAATACTGTTTTTGCTTATGTAAGCATTTTAGACTATAAAAGGGGTTGAGGGAAAAATAAACGTGCCTTCAGTTATTACTGAAGTCTACCTTACGTCTATCTCATTGTGTCTCATTCTTTCAATCCTCACCCCCTGCTTCACAGCTCCCATTGCCTGAATGAGCAGGCTAGGTCAGCACACCACTTTTTTTTTTCATGACTTATTCATTATATATCCAATTGAACCCCACTCTGTCAATTCCTTCCAGATCCAACCGTCCCTTCCTCTTCCAGCCTATCCCTTTTCCCTAGTCCACTGAAAGAAGGAGTTCTCTTCCTTAGCTCATAGCTTGTCAAGTGTCATCAGGCCTGCCTGGATCCTCTTATTCTATGGCCTGATAAGCCATCAAAGAGCAGGCAACCATTTCTATTACTGTTGCTCTATAGTACAGCTTGAGATAGGGGATGGAGATTCAGAAAAGGACCTGGACACTTTGTTCAGAGGAAGCCCAAAGGATGCTTAGTTTAAAGTGGCTGCGTTAGTAAGCAGAGGAGGGGCTCTCTCTGACATGAACTCAGTGGCCAGCTTTTTGATCACCTCCCCCTGGGGGGTGCAGCTTTGCAAGGCTACAGTGGAAGATGATGCAGCCATTTTTAATGAGACCTGATAAGCCAGTATCATATAGAAGGGAACAGGTCCTGCCTTATCAGGGGAGTAGGGAAAGGAGATAAGGGGAGGTGAGGGAGGGTAAGTGGGAATGGGAAGAGATGAGGGAGGGGGCTGCGGAGGGGATACAAAGAAATAAATTCTAATAAATAAATCATTAATAAATTAATTTAAAAAAACAACAACAGGCAACTGAGTTCATGACAGAGGCAGCCCCTACTCCCCTTACTCGGAGATCCACATAGAACCGAAGCTGCCATTCAGCTACAACTGAGCAGGGGGTCTAGGTCCTCTTCATGCATGGTCCTTGGTTGGTGTATCAGTCACTGCAAGACCCCCTGGGCTCAGATTTTTTTAGCTTTGTTGATCTCTTTGTGGAGCTACTGACCACTCCATGTCCTTGTGTGCTCCACCCCCTTTTTCCAGAAGACTCCCTGTGTGCTGCCTAAAGTTTGGCTGTGAGTCACAGCATTTGCTTCAATCCCATGTTGGGTGGAGCCTTTCAGACGACCCTCTATAGTAGGCTCCCATCCTACTCTTCCACCACTTCCAGTTCTATCCTATTTGCCATTTTGAATGAGATTTAAGCATCCTCCCTAGGGTTCTCCTTAGTGTTTAGTTTCTTTAGGTCTGTAGATTTTAGTATGGCTACGGTATATTATACAGCTAATATCTGCTTATAAATGAGTATATACCGTGCCTGTCTTTCTGTTTCTGGGTTACCTCACTCAGGATGATCTTTTCTACTTCCATCCATTTGCTTACAAAGTTCATGACTTCTTTGTTTTTAATAGCTGGGTTCTATTCCATTGGTAAATGTGCCACAATTTCCATATCCATTCCTTTGTTGAGGGACAACTCATTTATTTCCAGATTCTGGCCATTACGAATAAAGCTGCTATGAACATAGTTGAGTAAATATCCTTAATGAATGATGGGGCATTTTTGGGGGGTATATGCCCAGGAGTGGTATAGCTGGATCTTAAGGTAGTGCTATTCCCAATTTTTTGAAAAATGTCAGATTGATTGTCAAAGTGATTGTACAATTTTACATTCCCAACAGCAATGGAAGAGGATTCTCCTCTCCAGCATGTGTTGTCACTTGAGTTTTTTTTAAATTTAATTTTTATTTTTGTATATTAATTACAGTTTATTTGCTTTGTATCCCAGCTTGAGTTTTTGATCTTAGCCATTCTGATCGGTGATGTAAGATGGAATCTCAGAGTTGTTTTGATTTGCATTTGCCTGATGACTAACAAGGTTGAACATTTGCTTAAATGTTTCTTTGCCATTCGATAGTTCTCTGTTGAGAATACTCTACTTAGCTCTGTACCTCATTTTTTAATTGGATTATTTTTGAGTTCTGGATATTAGCTGTGTATCAGATGTAAAGTTGATGTAGGGTCGGTGAAGATCCTTTCCCAGTCAATAGGCTGTCATTATTGGTTATGTCATCTCAATATACTTTCTACAGTTAATCCTTTATTGTTTGTGTGTGTCAATTTACCATGCTATACATCTGGATATTATATAGTAATTTACAGAAATCAAGTTTCTCCTTCCACCATGTGAGTCTTGGGTTTTAAATTTAGATCACCAAGCTTGGTGACAAGTGTCTTTGTGTGGTGAATCATTTTGTTAGATCACCTCAGGTTTTATGTCCCTGTGATAGTAGCTGGGGCTTAATGAAGACAACAGGAAACAAGTTGACCTACATAATATCTCTTGGTAAAGATAGTTATGGAAAGGTTATGGTGATTTTAAAGCAGCAGTCATACTAGAAGAATTCATGGTACAGATATTAATAGAGCAATTGAAACCTGAAGCAAGAAAGAAACTACCTTCAGTGAAGGGGTCTACTTTCATCTGTTTCAGTGTGCAACATTTGCATAAAATTTCACTTAAGTTGAACATTGTACACCTAATAAAATATTGAAGGCCCCATTAACATGTTGCAAAATGTCATGAGCAGAAACCTACATAGGTGAAACTCGAGATCAAGGAGGCCAGACTGGAAAAGAAAGATTATGACTAGAGATAGGAATGATGTTTTATTTCAAAAACTGTAAGGAAGTTGACATTGTCCAATATAAGGAATAACTGAACCATTGGTACATAATAAAAATGAAATCTTTAATTCTAAAAAGATAAAGGTGATAATGAGTAACACAGAGTATGGTTTGTTTAAGCTTGCCACCTCCCATTGGCTTCTACATTTAAATGATTGGTTATTAGGGAGTGGTACTACTTGAGAGAAATTAGGGGTATGGCCTTGTTAGGAAACATGTCACTGGGGGTGGGATTTGGGGTTGAAAAAACCCACTGTCTCTCTTTTTCCTACTGTCTTTGGATGTGGATATAGAACTCTCAGCTATTTCTGCAACATCATGTCTGATTAAGTGTTGCCATTAAGAGGATAATAAACTAAGTCTTTGGACTATGTCCTACAGATATACTTTGAGCAAGAGTTTCTGTGCTTATGGTGTCTCATCACAGCAAAAGAACACTGACTTAAGACAAAAGTTGGTACCAGGAAGCAAGGTAATAGGCCTGACAATGATACTGATTGGTGGATTGTGAACTTTGAGAGTTTGGATTAGAAAAGAACTTGAATACTTTAAGCAAAGTTTAATGGGTCATACTAGTAGGAGCATGGAAGTCAGTGCTGAGGGCAATTTAAAAAGTAGAGACCCAGCTCAAGATACTTAAGAGAGAAAAAATTTTGATAAGTCACCTACAGACTGTTCTTGTAGTATTTTAGCAAAGAATGTGGCTGCCCTTTTCCAAAAAAATCTGCATTAGACTAAACTGAAAAGTTTGGGGTTAGGTACATTGACAGAGGATATTTGAAAGCAGCCTAGTATTGACTGTATCATGTAGTTTTAGTGACCTCTGTTATAATGAAAAGGATCGAGCTAAGCAAGAAAAATACAAAATGTACAGTTTTGGGGAAAAAAAAAACATCAAGAATTGCTCAAAGCAAGTAAAAGTTTAAAGAAAACCTTGATGCTAAATGGAATAAAATGAGTGGTAATCTCAGGAAAAGATTCTATCCAGCTATGCTTCCAACTTGTGAAAATAAATTAAAATCTCAGTCAGTAAAGGAATCTATCAAAAACAGAAAGCTGGTGATAATGTATTTGGACAAGAGCCAGGTTCAAGCCACAGCAAGCAGAAAAACTTGGCAGCTTTGCATGAGTTCTGGTTTTAAAACCAATGATACATAAAATCAGGTTGTGGAATCCTTTTCTGTTGCTAAGGAAAACTGCTGAGACAGGCATGTATCAAGGTGTTGCTGAGTGAAGGCACCCTAGCTGGCAATTGTGTGCAGCTATGATGACGATCCTAGGGTTGTGGGATATCTCCTGTGCTGGCTGGTTTTGTGTGTCATTGTAACACACAAGCTAGAGTCATCAGAGAGGAACAAGTGTCTATTTAGGAAATTCCATCACAGCAAAAGAAACCTTAACTAAGACACCAGCCAAAAAATGCTTCAGACTAAGTGTGAAAATAGCCCAAGAGAGAGAAACATGTTACAGTCAACAAAGCTGGAGGAGTTGGAGGTCTGAAGAGCCCTCTGACATCAAACATGGAGATGCAGAGTTTGGAGTTTGCCTTGGTGCCATTTGGTCTTATTTTGGTCCAGTATTTCTTCACTCTGTTTCCTTTCCTTCCTTTTAGAATTATAAAGTATATTCTGGTAATGTGTGTTGAAAATATGTAATCTGCTATTTGATTTTGAATTTACAGGGGGCTATAGTTGAAAATTGACATGAATATTACAAGAGACTTTGAACTTTGGACTTTAGAACTATGTACTTTGTACTTTTAAACAATGCTGACTATTAGAGACAATGGGGATCTCTGAAATTGGAATGAAAGCAGTTTCACTTTATTATATGGCTACAAACAGGGGAGCAGGGGTGTTGGAGTGTGGTGGTTTGAATAATATTGGCCCTATATGCTCATATATTTGAATGCTTGGTTATTAGGGAAGGGCATTACTTGAGAGGGATTAGGAGGTGTGGTCTTGTTGGAGTAGGTGTGGGCTTCCTGGAGAAAGTGTGCCACTAGGTGTGGGAATGGGGTTTCAAAAGCTCAAGCCGCATGTTTATCTCTTCTGGCTGCCCGTTGATCTGGATGTAGAACCCTTAGTTACTACTCCGACAGTACCACTTCCGCATATATACCATCATGTTCCCCTGCCATGAAAAAAAAATGAACAAAAGCTGCAAGTTCCAATGAAATGATTTCATTTATAAGAGGTGCTGTGGTCATAGTGTCTTTTCACAGCAATAAGGACTGATTAAGACACTGAGAAAGAAAGAAAACTAATGATAATAGATTTATACCTTTTTATATGCAAGAATAGAATTAAGATAAAAACCAATAGTTTAAAGTGAGGCTTAAAAATACCCACAGCCAATTAGTTGTGTTATGATTCTGTATCACCATTAGTAATCTGTTACCTGAGTAATGCATCCCATTTAAATTATGAAAACACAATTCCAGAGTAAGAGAAGGCAGTAAAAGATGTTCCATCTGATACATTCCCCTGGTACATTTCATCAGGTATTTACATATAAAACATACTAGAAACATTACTTTGAAAGTAACACAAAGTGATTTAATATTCACTTTTATCAAGCAAAACTAGTATGACAAATACATTGAATACTTAAACTTAACCATATTTAATATATCTATATAAATATACAATTGTTTTGCTCTGAATGTAGAATTTTTCTCCAATTCTTCTGCTTTATGCTTTATTGAAAGCCATGCATCATTACTTTAAGTGAAGTAAAGCACAGGATAAAACAGAGCACTGCTATTAACCTTTAACATTAGTGTGCAGGGAGGCAGAGACAAGTTTAATAACTCAGAGATAAAATACTCAAAGCATAATTACGGAAGCCTGCTTTACTCTGGCACATTAACATAGGGTAATAAACCTGAGTCTATTTTCACAGAGGGATGAAATCATAGTCCACAATCAATTGTATCCACTTTGTGGCTTATAGAATGACTGCTCTTTTAAAAGGGGGTCATCTTCTGTTTCACTTTCGTAAAATGATGCAGTGTTTCAACTTATTGCTACATAAAAGACTTTAGAAAGTTCAAATTTATATTCAACATTTAGCTGTCACTAAAACACATTTATTGTTGTTATATATAACTCATTTCAATATTACTTGTAGTGCATATATAAAACATATATCATCTTACTATCTCAGGTTAATTGAAACTCAGCAATGAAGTATTTCTTAGATCCCATACAAAAGGATGATATGCCAAAATCATATTGTAGTATAAAGATGTGTTACATAATTATAAAATGTTTTGTAACAAATAGTGTGTCCTGTAAAGGAAAATATGAAAATAAATTTCTCTCTCATTCCTGATTATTTCCTTGTTTACATCACTTTGAGTCACACAGTTTTCTTTCACTGTAAACATCTTATAACATTATTAAAACATAAATAATAAAAATTAAAGAGAGAAAGGGATGAGGGAGGGGGCTTTCAACTTGTGTTTAATTGGATTACAGGTGTTTTTCATTAATAAACACTATACTGCTTAAAAATTAAAGAGTGAGTATCCCTGATTTCAAGGGAAAAATAGTGAAATAGAATCTGTCCCTGAGGCATTGCTCACCTTTGCTCTCATCAGCTCTGTTCAAGCTTAGGGATAAATGAGACTTCTAAATGTTCCTAGGGAGGATGGCAATTTTCACTATATTGATCATACCTTCCCAAGAGGATGAAATGTAGATCCATCTTCTCTTAACTTTTTCAATCTCCTACCTCAAAGTCTCAAAGTTTTCATTGTACAAGTTTGAAGTTCTATGTAGTTCAAACGAAGTTTTTTAAAGCTGTTTTTTGTTTTGTTTTATTTTCAAAAATTTTTTATTATTATCATTTATTTCTTTTTTTTATTTTTTATTTTTATTATTAGTTACATTTTATTAACTCTGTATCACAACTGTATCCTGCTCCTGCATTCTCTCCAATCCCACCCTCCCTCCTTCATCTCCTCCCTGCTCTTTTCCAAGTCCATAGATAGGGGAAGACCTCCTCTCCTTTCATCTGACCCTGGTTTATCAGGTATCTTCAGGACTGGCTGCAAAGTCCTCCTCTGTAGCCTAGCAGGACTCTCCTCCCTTGGTGGGTGGGGAAGTCAAAGAGCCTGCCATTGAGTTCCTGTCAGAAAAAGACACTGTTCCCTTACTAGGGTAAACCCACTTGGTTACTGAGCTACCTTGGGCTACATCTGAGCAGAGGTTCTAGGTTATATCCATTCATGGTCCTTGGTTGGAGAAAAAGTCTCATGTAAGACTCCTGTGCCCAGATATATTTGGTCCATGTGAAGCTCCTGTCCTCTCCATGTCATACTAGCTCCCCCTTCTTTCATATGATTGATTCCCTGCACTCTGCTGAAGGTTTGGTTATGAGTCTCAGTATCTGCTTTGACACACTGCTAGGTAGAGTCTTTCAGAGGTCCTCTGTGGCGGGCCTGGGGCTAAAGAGATGGCTCAGTGGTTAAAAGCACTTGCTGCTCTTAAATATCATTTATTTCTATTCATTGAGTTTGTATCCTGGCTGTGGCCCCGTCCCTCATCTCCTCCCAATCTCACCCTCACTCCCTCTTCTCCCCCTATGCTCCTCTCCTAATCCACTGACAGGGGAGCTACTCCTCCTCCCCTTGTTTCTGACCCTAGCCTATCACTTCTCATCAGGACTGGCTGCATTGTCTTACTCTGTGGACTGTGAAGGCTGCACCTCCCCAGAGGGAGGAGAGCAGAGAGCCTGTCACTGAGTTCTTGCCAGAGAAAATCCCTGCTTCCCTTACAAGGGACCCCACCTGGAGACTGCACCTATGAGCTACATCTGAGCCTGGGCTTTAGATCTTCCATGCATGGTCCTTGATTGGGGTATCATTTTCTTTAGGGCCCCCAGGACTCAGTTTTATTGGCTCTGTTGGTCTCCTTTTGGAGCTCCTGCTCTTCCAGGTCTTTCCATCTCCCCTTCTCTCATAAGATTCCCAGCACTCTGCCCACAGTTTGGCTATTAGTCTCAGCCTCTCCTTTATACCTGGATCATTAGTCTTTCAGAGGCCTTCTGTGGTAGGCTCCTGTCCTGTTCCCTGTCTTCTGCTTCTGATGTTTATCATGTTTGTCCTTCTGAATAAGGATTGAGCATCTTCCCTAGGGTCTTCCTTGTTGTTTAGGTTCTTTAGGACTATAGATTTTAGTATGTTTATCCTTTATTATATGACTAATATGCACTTATGAGTGAGTACATACCATGTGTGTTTTTCTGCTTCTGGATTATGTCACTTAAGATGATCTTTTCTAGTTCCCAAAATTTGCATGCAAAATTTATGATTTCCTGGTTTTTAATACCTGAATAGTATTCCATTGTGAAAATGTGTCACATTTCTGTATACATTCTTCAGCTGAGACATCTAGGTTGTTTCCAGCTTTTGGCTATTATGAACAGAGCTGCTACACGCATGGTTGAGCAAATGTCCTTGTTGTATCCTTGAGCATATATTGGATATATGCTTAGGAGTGGTATAGCTGGATCTTGAGGTAGCACTATTCCTATTTTTCTGAGAAAGTGCCAGATTGATTTCCAAAGTGGTGTAAAAGGTTACATTCTCACCATCAATGGAGGAGGATTCCCCTTTCTCCATGTCCTCTCCAGCATGTGTTGTCACTTGAGTTTTTGATCTTAGCCATTCTGATGGGCATATGGTGAAATCTCAGGGTTGTTTTGATTTTCATTTTCCTGGTGACTAATGACATTGAGCATTTAAGTATTTCTCTGCCATTTGGTATTCCTCTATTGAGAATACTCTGTTTAGCTCTGTACCCTATATTTATTTATTTTAATTTTAATTTTATTTTTATATTAATCACAGGTTGTTTACTTTGTGTCCCAGCTATAGTCCCTCCCTCCTCCCCTCCCATTGTCCCCTCTCTCCCTCCCTCATTTCCTTCCTGTCCCTTTCCAAGTCCAGTGCTAGGGGAATTCCTCCTCCCCTTCCATCTGACCCTAGCTTATCAGGTATCTCTAGGACTGGCTGTCATGTCCTCCTCTGTGGCCAGCAAGATTGTTCCTTACTCAGAGAGGGTTGGGGAAGGTAAAGGAGCCAGTCATTGAGTTCATGTCAGAAATAGTTCCTGTTCCCCTTACTAGGGAAACCCACTTGGTTACTGAGCTACCATGGGCTATATCTGAGCAGGGGTTCTAGGTTATATCCATACATGGTTGGAGAAACAGTCTCATAGAGAGACCCGTTCCCTGATATATTTTGTTCTTGTGGAGCTCCTGTCCTAGGCCATACTAACTCCTCCTTTTTCATATGACTCTCTGCATTCTGTCCCTATTTTTAAATTGGACTACTTGGATTGTTGCTGTTTAAATTCTTAAAGTTCATTATATATTCTGGGTATATGCCCTTTGTCAATACAGGTTTGTTGAAGATCCTTTCCCAGTCCATAGGCTGTCTTTGTGCTCTGATGACAGTGTCCTTTGTTTTACAGAAGCTTTTCATGTCCCAATTATTGACTGTTGATCTTAGAGCCTGTTCTGTTGCTGCTCTGTTCAGGAAGTTGTCTCCTGTGCCAATGAGTTACATGCTCTTCCCTACTTTTTCATCTAACAGATTTATTTTGTCTGGGTTTAGGTTAAGGTCTTTGATCCACGTGGACTTTAGTTTTGTGCAGGGTGATAAAAATGGATCTATCTGCATTTTCCTACATGTAGATATACACTTAGACCAGGATCATTTGTTGAGGATGCTGTCTTTTTTTCCATTCTATGATTTTGAATTCTTTGTCAAAAATCAAGTATCCATAAGTGTGTGGATGGATTTTTTAAGACATAGTTTTTATTTATTTTTAAAGAGTATTTTTTAATTTTTTTGATTTATTTTATTTTTTTTCTTTATTAATTACACTTTACTTAATTTGTATCCCCCCTCCCCCGTGGTTCCCGCCCTCATCCCATCCCAATCCCTCCCTTCCTCCACCCTTCACATGCATGCCCCTCCCCAAGTCCACTGATAGGGGAGGACTTCTTTTCCTTCCTTCTGATCCTAGTCAATTAAGTCTCTTCAGGAGTGGCTGCATTCTCTTCTTCTGTGGCCTGGTAATGCTGCTTCCCCCTCAGGGGGAAGTAATTAAAGAGCAGGCCAATCAGTTCATGTCAAAGACAGTCCCTGTTCCTATTACAATGGAACCCACTTGGATACTGAACTGCCATGGGCTACATCTGTGCAGGGGTCTTAGGTTATCTCCATGCATAGTTCTTGGATGGAAGAGCAGTCTCAGGAAAGACCCCTATGTTCAGAATTTTTGGTTCTGTTGCTCTCCTTATGGAGTTCCTGTCCTCTCCAGATCTCATTGTTTCCCACTTCTTTCCTAAGATTCCCTGCACTCTGCCCAAAGGTTGCCCATAAGTCTCAGTATCTACATTGATAGTCTGCAGGGCACAGCTTTTCAGAGGTCCTCTGTGTCAGGCTCCTGACTTGTTCCCTCTTTTCTCCTTCTTCTGATGTCCAGCCTCTTTGCCTTTCCTGATAGGAATTGAGCATTTTAGCAAGAGTCCTCCCTCTTGATTAGTTTCTTTAGGTGTACAGATTTTAGTAGGTTTATCCTATATTATATGTCTATATGAGTGAGTATATACTGTGTGCATCTTTCTGCTTCTGGGATAGCTCACTCAGGATGATCTTTTCCAGATCCCACCATTTACCTGCAAATTTCATGATTTCCTTGTTTTTTATGGCTGAGTAATATTCCATTGTGTAGATATACCACAATTTGTGTATCCATTCCTCCACTGAGGGGCATCAAAGAAATTACCTTCTTCTCAGCACCTCATGGAACCTTCTCCAAAATAGACCATATAGTTGGTCACAAAGCAAGCCTAAACAGATACAAGAAGATTGAAATAATCCCTGTATCCTATTTGATCACCATGGACTAAAACTGGACCTCAATGACAAAAATAGCAAAAGGCCTACACACACATGGAAAGTAAACAACTTGCTTTTAATGACAGCTGGGTCAGAGAAGAAATAAAGAAAGAAATTAAAGACTTCCTAGAATTCAATGAATTCAATTCATTCATTTCAATGAAAATGAAGGCACAACATACCCAAACTTATGGGACACAATGAAAGCCACTCTAAGAGGAAAGTTCATAGCACTAAGTGCCTTCAAAAAGAAATTCAAAATATCTCATGGAAGCAACTTCATGGCTCAATTAAAAGCCCTAGAAAAAAAAGAAGCAGACACACCAACGAGGAATAGGCAGGAGGAAATAATCAAACTCAGGGCTGAAATCAATAAATTAGAGACAAATAAAACAACTCAAAGAATCAATGAAACCAAGAGCTGGTTCTTTGAGAAAATCAACAAGATAGACAAACCCTTAGCCAAACTAACTAAAAGGCAGAGAGAAACTATCCAAATCAATAAAATCTGAAACAAAAAGGGGAACATAACCACAGGCACTGAAGATTTTTTAAAAATTTTAAATAATTTTATACATTCACTTGTATCCCAGCTGCACCCTCTCCCTCATTCCCTCCCAATTCTCCCCTCCCTCCCTCATCTCCTCCCTACCCGTTTCTCCACAACCTCTCCAGCATGCATTATCGATTGAGTTTTTGATCTTAGCCATTCTGATGGGTGTAAGGTGAAATCTCAGGGTCGTTTTGATTTGCATCTCTCTGATGGCTAGGGATGTTGAACATCTCCTTATGCGTTTCTCTGTCATTCTATATTCTTCTACAGAGAATTCTCTGTTTAGCTCCATACCCCATTTTTTAATTGGGTTACTTGAATTATTGCCTTTTAATTTCTTTAGTTCTTTATATATTCCAGATATCAGCCCTCTGTCAGATGTTGGGTTGGTGAAGATCCTTTCCCAATCTGTAGGCTGTCATTTTGTTCAAAGACAGTGTCTTTTGCTTTACAGAAGCTTTTCAGTTTCATGAGGTCCCATTTATTGATTGTTGCTCTTAGGGCCTGTGCTGATGGTGTTCTGTTCAGGAAGTTGTCTCCTGTGCCAATGAGTTCTAGGGTCTTCCCCACTATGTCTTCTAACCGATTTAGAGTATCTTGTTTTATATTGAGGTCTTTGATCCACTTGGACTTTAGATTTGTGCGGGGTGATAAGTACGGATCTATTTTCATTTTTCTGCATGTAGACATCCACATGTAGACATATAGCACCATTTGTTGAAGATGCTGTCTTTTTTCCAGTGAATAATTTTGGCTTCTTTGTCAAAAATCAAGTATTCATAGGTATGTGGATTTATTTCTGGTCTTCTATTCGGTTCCATTGATCCACCTTTTTGCTTCTATGCCAATACCAAGCAGTTTTTATTATTATTACTCTGTAGTACAACTTGAGATCAGGGACAGAGATACCTTCAGATGCTCTGTTGTTGTACAGGATTGTTTTGGAAATTCTGGGTTTTTTTCCTCCATATAAAGTTGAGAATTTTTCTTTCAAGGTCTGTAAAGAATTGTGTTGGTATTTTGATGGGTATTGCATTGAATCTGTAAATTGCTTTTGTCGGGATGGCCATTTTCACTATGTTAATCCTACCGATCCATGAGCATGGGAGATTTTTCCATCTTCTGATGTCTTCTTCGATTTCTTTCTTCAGAGACTTGAAGAAAGTCTCTGAAGAAAGTACAAACAGGTCTTTCACCTGCTTGGTTAGAGTCACCCCAAGGTATTTTATGTTATTAGTGGCTATTGTGAAGTGTGTTGTTTCCCTGATTTCTTTCTTGTCTCTTTTGTCTTGGGTATACAGGAGGAATTCTGATTTTTTTTTGAGTTAATTTTGTATCCAGCCACTCTGCTGAAGGTGTTTATCAGCTGAAGGAGTTCTCTGGTTGAGTTTTTCGGGTCACTCAGGTATACTATCATATCATCTGCAAATAGTGATACTTTGACTTCTTCCTTTCCAATATTTATACCCTTGATCCCCTTCAATTGTCTTATTGCTCTAGCGAGGACTTCAAGAATAATGTTGAATAGATATGGAAAGAGTGGGCAGCCTTTCCTTGTCCTTGATTTCAGTGGGATTGATTTTAGTTTCTCTCCATTGAGTTTTATATTGGCTAAAGGCTTGCTGTCTATTGCCTTTACTATGTTCAGGTATGTACCTTGTATCCCTGATATCTCCAAGACTTTAAACATGAATGGGTGTTGGATTTTGTCAAATGCCTTTTCAGCATCTAAGGAGATGATCATGTGGTTTTTATCTTTCAGTTTGTTCATGTGGTAGATTACATTAATGTATTTCCATATATTGAACCACCCCTGCATGCCTGGGATGAAGCCTACTTGGTTATGTTGGGTGATATCTTTTATGTCTTCTTGGATTTGGTTTACAAGTATTTTATTGAACACTTTTCATTGATGTTCATAAGAGAGATAGGTCTGAACGTTTTTGTTTTGTTTTGTTTTGTTTTGTCTTTGTGTGGTTTAGGTATCAAGGTGACTGTGGCTTCATAGAATGAGTTTTGTAATGTTCTTTCTGTTTGTATTTTGTGGAATAGTTTAACAAGAATTGGAGTAAGTGCTTCTTTGAAGTTCTGGTGGAATTCTGCCCTGAAGCAATCTGGCCCTGGGCTTTATTTGGAAGGGAGACTTTTGATGACTGCTTCTATTTCCTTCGGGGATATAGGAATATTTAAGCTATTTATCTGATTTTGATTTAATTTTGGTAAATGGAATCTATAAAGAAACATATCCATTTCATTTATATGTTTAAATTTTGTGGCCTATAGGCTTTTGTAGTAAGACTTAATGATTGTTCAGATTTCCTTAGTGTCTGTTGTTTTGTTTCTGATTTTGTGGAATTGTATAGTTTCTCTCTGCCTGTTAGTTAGTTTGGCTAAGAGTTTGTCTATCTTGTTGATTTACTTAAAGAACCAGCTCTTGGTCTCATTGCTTTTTTGAATTGTTTTCTTTTTTTTTTGAATTTTATTTTTTTCTTATCAGTTACATTTTATTAACTCTGTATCCCAGCCGTGTCCCGATCCCTCATTTCCTCCCAGTCTCTCCCTCCTTCCCTCATCTCCACCGTGCCCCTTACCAAGTCCACTGATAGGGGGGACCTCCTCCCCATTCATCTGATCCTGTTTTATCAGGTATCTTCAGGACTGGCTGCAAAGCTCTCCTCTGTGGCCTAACAGGACTGCTCCTCCCTTGGGGGGTGGGGAGGCCAAAGAGCCAGTCATTGAGTTCCTGTTAGAAATAGTCCTTGTTCCCCTCACTATGGGAAACCAATTGGTTACTGAGCTACCACAGGTTACATCTGAGCAGAGGTTCTAGGTTATATCCATACATGGTCCTTGGTTGAATGTCAGTCTCAGAAAAGACCCTGTGCCCAGATATATTTGGTCCTTGTGGAGCAATATACAGCAAGCCTATAGCCAACATCAAACTCAATGGAGAGAAACTTAAATCAATCCCACTGAAATCAGGGACAAGACAAGGCTGCCCACTCTCTCCCTACCTCTTCAACATAGTACTTGAAGTCCTAGCCAGAGCAATAAGACAACTAACGGAGATCAAGGGGATATAAATCGGAAAGGAAGAGGTCAAAGTGTCACTATTCGCAGATGATATGATAGTATTATGAGCGACCCCAAAAATTAAACCAGAGAACTTCTCTAGCTGATAAACTCCTTCAGCAAAGTGGCAGGATACAAAATCAACTCAAAAAAATCAAAAGCCCTCCTGTACACCAAAGACAAAAGGGCCGAGAAAGAAATTAGGGAAATAACACCCTTCACAATAGCCACTAATAACATAAAGTACCTTGGAGTGACACTAACCAAGCAAGTGAAAGACCTGTTTGAGAAAAACTTCAAGTCTCTGAAGAAAGAAATTGAAGAAGATCTCAGAAGATGGAAAGATCTCCCGTGCTCATGGATTGGTAGGATTAACATTGTGAAAATGGCCATCCTGCCAAAAGCAATCTACAGATTCAATGCAATTCCCATCAAAATACTAACTCAATTCTTTACAGACCTTGAAAAAAAGATTCTCAGCTTCATATGGAGAAACAAAAAACCCAGAATCTCCAAAACAATCCTGTACAACAACAGATCATCTGGAGGTATCTCCATCCCCGATCTCAAGTTGTTTTCTTTGTTTCTAATTCATTGATTTTAGCTCTGGCTTTGAGTATTTTCAATCATCTATTCCTTTGGGATGTGTCTGTTTCTTTTTTTTTTCTAGGTCTTTTATGTGTGCCATTAAGTTGCTTGTATGAGATGTATCCAACTCCTTTCTGGAGGCACATAGTTCTATGACCTTTCATCTTAGTACAGCTTTCATTTTGTACGATAAGTTTAGGTAAGGGTGTCTTCATTTTCATTGAATTTTAGGAACTCTCTAATTTTTTCTTTATTTCTTTCCTGACCAAGACCAAGCTGTCATTGAATAGAGAGTTTTTTAGTTTCCATGTGTACATAGGCCTTTTGTTATTTCTGTTGTTGTTGATGTCTAGTTTTAGGCTGTGGTGGTCTGATAGAACACAAGGGATTATTTCCATCTTTTTGTATCTGTTGAGGCTTGCTGCCCGAGTATATGGTCAATTTTTATGAAGGTTCCATGAGGTGCTGAAAAGAAGGTACAGTCTTTTTGCATTTGGGTGAAAAGTTCTGTAGACATCTATTAAGTCTATTTGATTTAGTACCTCTCTAAATGTCATTATTTCCCTATTTAGCTTCTGTGCAAAAGATCTGTTCCTTAGTGAGAGTGGAATGTTGAAGTCTCTCACTATTAAGGTGAGAGACTTACCTTCCTTATCTCACACACTATTAAGGTTTGAGATACATGTGTGATTTATATTTTAATAATGTTTCATTTACAAATGTAGGTGCTCTTGTATTTGGGGCATAGATGTTCAGAACTATCATGTCCTCCTGAAGGATTTTTCCTTTGATGAGAATGAGTGTGCGTCTTCATATTTTTGGATTAATTTTGGTTGAAAGTCTATTTTATTAGATATTGGGATAGCTACTCCAGGTTTTTTTCTGGGTCCACTTGCTTTTAAAACATTTTTTCCAGTCCTTTACTCTGAGGTAGTGTTTATCTTTGTTGCAGAGGTGTGTTTCTTGGATGCAGCAGAATGTTGGATCCTGTTTCCACATCATTCTGTTAGTCTGTGTCTTTTTATTGGAGAGTTGAGTCTATTGATGTTGATAGATAATAGTGACCAACAAATATTAGTTCTTTTAATTGGAGTGTTGGTGGTGTTACTGTGTTTCTTTGCTTGTTCTTTTTAATTTTTTTGTTTTGAAGTTCTTTATATTCTGTGTTTCCTTGGGTGCAGTTGTTTTCATGGGATTGGAGTTTTCCTTCTAGTATCTTCTGTAGGGCTGGGTTGCTGTGTAAATATTGTTAAGATAGTTTTTTTTTTTCCTGGGATATTTTGTTTTCTCTATCAATGTGGATTGAAAGCTTTGCTGGGTATAGTAGTCTGAGTTGGTATCTGAGGTCACTGAAAGACTACATGTCATCTGGCCTTCTTGCTTTCATAATTTCTGTTGAGAAGTCTGGTGTGATTCTCATAGGTCTATTGTTATACATTACTTGACCTTTTTCCCTTGTTGCTTCTAATATTTTTTCTTTGTTCTGTAGATTTAGTGTTTTGAATATTAAGTGATTTGAGGAGTTTCTTTTCTATTCTAGTCTATTTGGTGTTCTGTAGGCCTCTTGTATATTTATGGACATCTTTTTCTTTGAGTTGGGAGAATTTTCTTCTATGGACCTCGGAGTCTAAAATCTTCTTTTTTGTCTATTTCTATTATTCTTCAATTTTTGTCTTTTCATGGCATCCTTGATTTCTTGGATGTTTTGTATTTGGAACTTTTCCAAATTTACTTTTTCTTTGAGAGATGTATCAACCTCTGCATGGTCAGAGCCTGAGATTCTCTCTTCCATCTCTTGTATTCTACTAATGATGCTTATTTTGTGGTACCTGATTCTTATTTTCTAAATTCTCCAGGTCCATGGTTTTCTCTATTTGTGTTTTCTTTATTGATTCTAATTCTGTTTTCATGTCTTGCACCATTTCTTTCATCTGTTTGAATGTGGCTTCCTGTCTTTCCATGATGGCCTCTATTTTTTCATTTGTCTTTTCTCTATATGCGACTAATTTTAGCTGGATCTTGAGGTAGTACTATTCCTAATTGTCTGAGAAAGCACCAAATTGACTTCTGAAGTGGTTGTACAAGTAAGTTTATATTCTCACCAGCAATAGAGGAGGGTTTCCCTTTCTACACACCCTTTCCAGTATGTGTTGTCTCTTGAGTTCTTAATCTTAGCCATTCTGATCAGTGTAAGGTGAAACATCAGGGTCATTTTGATTTGCATTTTCCTGATGAGTAAGAATGTTGAGCATTTCTTTAAGTGTTTCTCTGCCATTTGATATTCCTCTATCAAGAATTCTCTGTTTAACTTTGTATCCCATTTTTTAATTCGATTACTTGATTTGTTGCTGTTTAACTTCTTGAGTTCTTTATATATTCTGGATATTAGCCCACTGTCAGGTATAGGGTTGGTGAAGATCCTTTCCCAATCTGTAGGCTGTCATTTTGTTCTGACAACAGTGTCCTTTGCTTACAGAAACTTTTCAGTTTCATGAGGTCACATTTATTGGTTGTTGATCTCAGAGTCTATGCTGTTTGTGTTCTGTTCAGAAAGTTGTTTCTTGTTCCAATGAGCTCAAGGCTCTTCACCACTTTTTCTTCAAACAGCTTTGTTTGTTTCTTTTTTATGTGCCTCTAATATGGGGATAAGCCTAGAGTTGAGATCATTGTCCCGTGTTTCTGATGAATTAGCATGTCCATTGATTTTTGGTGTTGCAGGTGAAACCATGATGTCCTGATTTTTGTTGGATGTGTTATACTGGCCACCATCTATCTGCCTATCCATAAACTTCCCTGTTTGTTCCTGGAGTCGGTACTTTAGATTGGTTCTGTCTTTCTTTTGTGTCTGGAGTATTCTTCAGGAAGATGAGAAAAGTCCACCAGTATGAGAGTGGATGTTGGTGCTTCAGGTGTAGCTAAGGGACGAAAATTGTAGGGGCACGTGCACAAGTGCAAGAGAGCAAGCATGGATGTGTTTGTGGAAGCAAGCCTAGAATTATAGGGTGTTAGAGCATGTAGATGCCTGGAATGTGGGGTTTAAGTGCAGGAAAGGCTGTGGGTTCTGGCACTGGTTACGGGAGCAATGCACGTGTGCAGATGCCCTGAACACCTCAGTGTCCTACAGACCTGTTGTACTGTCCTCCTGGTATTCAGATCTGTCTGGGCTCCAGGAATTGTTTGCCTGGATTCCACTGGTAGACCCACAGTACAGGGGCTTCAGTGATGAGAATGCTGTCCCAAGAATCCCTATGTTGCCCACAGTGGGTGTGTGGGTTGTAGGGATCCGCTGTCTGTCTGCTAGCATAGAGGGACCCTGGATCTGGGGTTTTGCGTGTACTCACTTGAAGGTATACTCACTCGCCAGCAGGACTAATCAGAAAGCACAGGGATTTCTTCTGTTTTCTACTCTCAGACTGGGAAATGCAAGGGCAAATGAGAGCTCAGTGGTATCCACTATTTGTCTGCTGTTGATGGACACCCTTACTTGGGGTAGCTACTTCTGTTGTCTCAGTCACAGAGCAGGAGCATGGAGGCTCCTGGGGGGCTAGCTCCCACTCAGCTGCTGACTCTGTGGACCTGGAAGGCAGGTGCAGCCACCTGCTCTCAGGCCCTGTGGTGCCCATACAGCCTCTTGCAGACCTGGGAGAGCTGTACAGTGGTCTTCTAGGAAAACCTTACAGCAGCCTGTGGTTGCAGCAGACCTGGGAGGCAGGTACAGTCATCCCTGGGAGGTCCTGGGAGGCCTGTAAATATGCTTTCAGGCCTGGGAGACCAGTACAGCCATGCACTGTTGTAGAATTGGGAGTTCTGCCTCTGCTGTTTCAGTTACTGAGCAGGGAGTTCTGTGCTTGGAGCAGCGGGTGGTGTGGTCCTTCCCTGGCTTAAGAGGAGGTGCAGGGGTTTTGAATATTTGCCACTCTCAGTCCCCAGAGACATCTGCTGGTGGCCTGGATCCAAATGGTCTCAGCTGGTGGGTTTTCCCCTCTCTCCCAGGAAGCCTCAATGTCAATGTTCTGGCTTCAGCTGTCTCTCCACTCATCAATTTTGGAGTTTTGGATCCTGTGCCCGTGAGCTATGGTGGGCACTGGTTGCAGGCATCTTGGATTCCGCCCCCCGCAACCAAAGACTTTATCTTTAAACCAAGAGACACATGTATCTCTCATCCCTCTTCAGAGTAGTTTTTTCTAACAGTTCCTTATGATTCAGATAGAAAACAACTTAGGATGACCTTTTATAGTCCCATCCATTTGCCTACAAATTTCATGATTTCCTTGTTTTTTAATAGCTGAGTAGTATTCCACTGTGTAAATGTACCACAATTTCTGAATACATTCTTCAGTTGAGGGACATCTAGGCTGTTTCCAGATTCTGGCTATTATGAATAAAGCTGCTGTGAATATAGTTGAGCAAATGTCTTTGCTGTATGTTGAGCATCTTTCTGATATATGCCCAGGTATGGTATAGCTGGATCTTGAGGTAGTGATATTTCCAATTTTCTGAGAAAGTGCCAGTTTGATTTCCAAAGTGGTTGTACACAGTTAAATTCCCACTAGAAATGGAGGAGGGTTTCCTTTCTCCACAACCTCTCCAGCATGTGTCATCCCTTGAGTTTTTGACCTTAGCCATTCTGATGGGTGTAAGGTGAAATTTCAGGGTCTTTTTGACTTTCATTTCCCTGATGACTAAGGACTCTGAGCATTTCTTTTTTTTTTTTTTTTTTTTTTTTTTTTTTTTTTAGGAATTTGTGTTTATTTATTTATGAGCAAATTGAACAAATACTGATAGAGTCATATAGCAGGATACTCTACAGAGACAAGGTTGGCATACAATTTTCTTGGGCTACCGCATTTTAGTACTAGAAAATTTTAGACATACACAACCATACAGAAAATAATGTCAGTGAAAACTACGTTAATTATAAAGAACTATGATAACATGTAGTCTTCTACCTACAAAAGGAAAACATATTTCCCACCAGAACTAGTCTGATCTCATATCCCTAATCTCCCCTGGAATATGATTCTCTCTCTCTCTCTAGTTTTACCATATGTTTGTTTCCATAAATATTATATTACAAGACTTTGATTTGATTTACTGAAAATTTCTTTCTTTGATTTAGTTTCTTTGATTATTGTCTCTGAGCATTTCTTTAAGTGTTTTTTTTTTGTTTTTGTTTTTGTTTTTTGCCATTTGATATTCCTCTGTAGAGAATTCTCTGTTTTTCTCTGTACCACATTTTTTCTTTTTTTCCTTTTTCTTATTATTATCGTTTATTAAAATTTATTCAATTTGTATCCTGGCTGTGTCCCCCTCCCTCATCTTCTACCAATCTCACCATCCTTTCCTCTTTTCCCCTTATGCCCCTCCCCTAATCCACCTATGGGGAGGTCCTGACTCTAGGCTATCAGGTCTCATTAGGACTGGTTGTATTGTCTTCTTCTGTGGACTGGCAAGTCTGCATTCCTGAGGAGTAGGTGATCAGAGAGCCTGAGTTCATGCCAAAGAAAGTCCATGCTCCCCTTACTAGGGACCCCACTGGAAACTGAGTCTATGGGCTACATCTGAGCCAGGGTTTTAGGTTCTCTTCATGCATTGTCCTTGGTTGGGGTATCATTCTTTTTAGGGATCCCAGGCCTCACTTTTTATGGCTCTGTTGGTCTCCTTTTGGAGTTTCTGTTCCCTCCAGTTCTTTCTAACTCCCATTTCTTTCATAAGATTCATGCAATCTTCCCAACTTTTGGCTTTGAGTCTCAGCCTCTGCTTCGATACTTCCATCGTAGTCTTTCAGAGGCCATCTGTGGTAGGCTCCTGTCCTGTTCCCTATGTTCTCTTGCTTCTGTTATCCATCGTGTTTGTCTTTCTGAATGCGAATTGAACATCTTCCCTAGTGTATTCTTTGTTGCTTAGCTTCTTTAGGGGTATATATTTTGGTATGTTTATCCTATATTATGTGGCTAATATCTACTTACAAGTGAGTATATACCATGTGTGTCTTTTTGCTTCTGTATACCCCATTTTTAATTGGATTAATTGATTTGTTGATGTTTAAATTCTTGAGTTCTTTATATATTCTGGATATCAACCCTCTCTCAGATATAGGGTTGGGAAGATCTTTTCCCAGTCTGTGTTTTGTCATTTTGTTCTGCTCCTTTACAAAAGCTTTTCAGTTTCATGAGGTCCCATTTATTGACTGTGGATCTTAGACCCTGAGCTCTTGATATTCTGTTCGAGACGTTATCTTCTGTGCCAATGCCTTCAGGGCTCTTTCCCAATTTTTCTTCTAACTGATTTAGGGTGTATGGTTTGATGTTGAAGTCTTTGATAATACTTGCACTTTACTTTTTTGCAGGGTGATAAATATGAATCTATGTGCATTCTTTACATGTTGACATCCATTTAGACTGACACCAATTTGTTGAAGATGCTCTCTTTTTTACATAGTATGGTTTTTTACTTCTTTGTCAGAAAATCAAGTATTCATAGTTGTGTGGGTTTATTTCTGGATCTTTGATTCAATTCCAATGATCCACCAGTCTGTTTTGATGACAGTAACATGCAGTTTTTATTACTGTTTCTCTTTAGTACAGCTTGTGATCAGGGATCGAGATACCTCTAGGTTTTTTTTATTGTTCAGGATGGTTTTAGCTATCCTGAGTTTTTTGTTTTTTCATATGAAGTTGAGAATTTTTTTTCATGGTCTGTAAAGAATGTGTTGGTAGTTTGTTGGAAATTGCATTGAAGCTGTAGATTGCTTTTGCTAGAATAGTTATTTTTTACTATGTTAATCCTATGAATCCATGAGCATGGGAAATATTGCCATCTTCTTAATATATTCTTCAATTTATTTCTTCAGAGACTTGAAGTTTTTTTTTGTTTGTTTTTCATAAAAGCCTTTCACTCATTTGGTTAGAGTCACATCAACGTACTCCCTGTTATTTGAGGGTATTGTGAAGGATGTTGTTTCCCTAATTTCTTTCTCAGTCTTTTTGTCTTTTGTATACAGTAGGGCTACTGATTTTTTTTTCTTTTTTAGTTAATTTTGTAGGCAGACACTTTAGTGAAGGTGTTTATCAGCAGTAGAAATTCTCTGATAGAATTTTTTGGGTCAGTCATGTATACCATCATATCATCTGTGAATAGTAACTTTTTTCTTTCTGATTTGAATCCCCTTGATCTTCTTTAGTTGTTTTATTGCTCTATCTAGGATTTCAATTACTATGTGGAAGAGAGAAAGAGTCACAGCCTTGCTGGTCCCTGATTTCAGTGAAATTGATTTAAGTTTCTCTCCGTGTAGTTTGATGTTGTCTATATGCTTGCTTGCCTTCACTGTGTTTAGGTATGTGCCTTGTATTCCTGATCTTTCCAAAACTTTAAACATGAACAGTCTTGGATTTTGTCTATTGCTTTTTCAGGATCTAAAGAGATGATCTACTATGCTGTCATTTGTTTGCCTGTTCATTGGAGTAAGGCTGAACTCAGAGCTTCAGGATGCTAACACATGACTCAACCAGATTCTTTCTGTTTAAATTGTCAGCAATCAATAACAATGTTTAGAGAGGAGAGACTAGTTTGTCTTACAGGAACAATGAATTTCAACTAAATAAATTGTACTAACCTTCTCTATTGTTTGTAATGTTGCTTATGTGCCTTCTTTGTTTAATATTTCCTACTACATATACTGAGTGCGATTTAACACTGCCCTTGGCTGAACGTGTCATTATGCCTTTCTTCCTTAGTAATTGCAGTGCGTACTCTGTCATTAGGCAAAGGCAGACTGCTAATGATCTAATTTTAAAATTCCCATCAAATTATTCAGTATTCTAACCATGTAACTGATTAATTCTATCATCTAGCTGCCTATGTAATTAATAAGATCATACTGAATAAAATACCAGATGTTATGAATTTTGATGTTGAATATTCATGTGTTATTATGAATGTATCTGAAATAGTTCTGTTTTCTAAAATTACAATAATTTTTGACACTCAAACCTTACACTAATTGTTGTTAACTTTTGAAATATTTATGCCAAAATAATAATTCTTTAAATTGTAAGAAATCTGTCATAGTACATATTAGTATTAAGTTAATTACCTTAATTTTTCTTATATTTTAATTTTTACTTCTAGATGTCACTGTCTTAAAGTTATGGCTTTTAAAAAATATTGTTGATTGGTTTGTGGGGATGCATAATATATAAAAAAGGTTTCATACAAAAATCTTTACTACTGTCTGGTGGCTATCAGAACCAGTAAATTCACCATTAAGGCTCACTTCTTTTCCTAAAGGTTAAGATACCAAGAATAGTATTTTCTCATTGTGTAGGAAGGACATAAGACTTGACTGACTATAATTAGTTTCAAGGGAATATAGCTACAGAGAACTATTTGTTGTTTATAATTGTTTATGTCCAATATTCATACATATTAATGTATCTTCAGAGGAACATTTTATCAAATCTGTTCTTTAACCTTGAAAGCTGTATTTGTCCTGCACTGCTTTTATGGAGAAATTTTCTAAGAATTAGGAATAAACTGGAAGTGGTAAGTCAAATTTTTGAGGCAGAATTCCCTAAATATAAAACTGCAATAGAAATTTAGCTTATTGCATTCAAACAAGCAAAAGAAGAATTAATGAGTCTTAGAATTATATTTTATCTAGAATAGACATTCTACTGGCCTAGAAGTCACTTTGGGTCTGTGATCCTAACCACAGGAGCTAGCCAGTACACAGTCTTTTTTTGGTCTGATATGTGGACTCCTGCCCCATCAGGTACACACAACACAGTTACCAGGGTTTTGACTTCCTCTGGTTTCTTTGGTGGTTATCATACAGTTCTATCCATGGTCTAGTGGGCACATAGCTAAGTAACCTCAGGGACTGTACTTGACAATCAACACTAAGTTTCACCCCTCTCTGTAGCTCACCATTGTGTAGACATCCTGTGGGGAAATTTCACAAAAAGCAGTAAATTCAAATTAAGAAATTTGAATTTACAAATATGTAATTTGTAAATTTACAAATCTAATTGAAGAGACATGCAAAACATCACAAATAAAGAAACGAATATAATCCAGCAACCATAAAGCCAATGTGAAACTAACTATAATAGAAGCCAAACTATATAGAACAAGTATAATAGAATCCAAAAATGCAGATAGCTGAAATGTCTAAGAATTCTGTGTCTTATAAGATTAACTTATGATCACATAGAAGAGTCAAACATATCTACAAAATGTAGAAATCATAAAAAATATATACATACATATATATATATATATATATATATATATATATATATGACTTTCTCCAAAGTTCTTGAAATATTAAATTGGAGGGGAAAGTTTAAGATAGTGGACAAAATTTTGGGAAAGAAAACTCCTCCAGCTGATAAACACCTTCAGCAAAATGGCAGGATACAAAATCAACTCAAAAAAATCAGAAGCCCTCCTGTATACCAAAGACAACAGGGCCGAAAAAGAAATAAGGGAAACAACACCTTTCACAATAGCCACTAATCACATAAAGTACCTTGGGGTGACAGTAACAAAGCAAGTGAAAGACCTGTTTGAGAAAAACTTCAAGTATCTGAAGAAAGAAATTGAAGAAGATCTCAGAAGATGGAAAGATCTCCCAAGCTCATGGATTGGTAGGATTAACATTGTGAAAATGACCATCCTGCCAAAAGCAATCTACAGATTCAATGCAATTCCCATCAAAATACCAACTCAATTCTTTACAGACTTTGAAAAAAGATTCTCAGCTTCATATGGAGAAATAAAAATCCCAGAATCTCCAAAACAATCCTGTACAACAACAGATCATCTGTAGGTATCTGCATCCCCGATCTCAAGCTGTATTACAGAGCAATAGTATTAAAAACTGCATGGTATTGGTATAGAAACGGAAAGGCGGATCAATGGAACCGAATAGAAGACCCAGAAATAAACCCACACACCTATGAATACTCAATTTTTGACAAAGAAGCCAAAACCATTCAATAGAAAAAAGACAGCATCTTCAACAAACGGTGCTGGTCCAAGTGGATGTCTACATGCAGAAAAATGATGAAAATAGATCCATATTTATCACCCTGCACAAAACTAAAGACCAAGTGGATCAAAGACCTCAACATAAAACCAGATACTCTAAATCGGTTAGAAAAAAAAGTGGGGAACAGCCTAGAACTCATTGGCACAGGAGACAACTTCCTGAACAGAACACCATCAGCACAGGCCCTAAGAGCAACAATCAATAAATGGGAACTCATGAAGCTGAAAGCTTCTGTAAAGCAAAGGACACCGTCATCAAAACAAAACGAATGCCTACAGATTGGGAAAGAATCTTCACCAACCCTTTATCTGACAGAGGGCTAATTGAAACATTGAAACACACCAAACATAAACACTTGAAAGAAATGCTCAATTGAGTAAAAACAAACAAACAAAGGAAAGTCATTAACAGAGAAGTCCATGCAGAATAATAAAGTTCATGGAGGAAAGACAAAGTGGAGACAATATAGATTTGCATGAGGAAAGAAATAAGATGTATGAAAAATATTTTTATATATCCTTTCCAAATTATCTCCACTTCCTTTCCCACCCAAATCCATACCTTTTTTTGTTAGAATGCAAGCAGGTGCTAGACATGATGGCACAGGTATTTTATCCCAGCACTTGGAAGGCAGAAGTTGAATTTCTGTGAGTTTGAGGCCAGCCTGGTCTACAAAGTGACTTCCAGAAAAGTCAGTATATATAGAAAATCCTGTCTCAATCTACCAAAAAATACAAATAGTAATCTAAAAAATTAATGATGATAAAATAATATAAAACAGAAATAAAGCAGAATAGGACAAAACAAAGAAGCACACAGCACAAAAGGAACTAAATTAAAAGCACAAGAAATGAACAGATGTTGACACGCACACAGAAAACACATTAAGAATAAAATGTAATGCATAAGCAAAAGACCTGTAAGGTTGAAAAAATGCTCAGACAAAGTACTGTGAGACAAAAATCCTCCCACAATATCACTGAGTTCATTTTGTGTTGGTTAATACTACTGGTCATGGGGCCTGCCCTTATGTGTGTTTTCTTTATACGTGAAACTCTGTTGGAGAAAACTATATATTTTTTAATTGTTGAGTGGTTATCAATTGAAGATAACATCTGAGTTATGCATTGGGTCTTATGTCTACTTCTGTCATGACTCCCTTTTTGCATTTATTTCAATTTATTTTATTTTGTTTTTTAATATTAGTTGCAGTTTATTAACTTTGTATTCCAGCCATCGACCCCTCCCTCATTCTCTCCCAATCCCACATTCTCTCATCTCCTTCCTGCCCCTCTTTAAGTCCACTGATAGGGGAGGTCCTCCTCCCTTTCTATCTGACCCTAGCTTATCAGGTATCTTCAGGGCTGGCTGCAATGTCTTCCTCTGTGGCCTTTGATACTGAGCTACCATGGGTTACCATCCAAGCAGGGGTTCTAGATTATATCCATACGTGGTCCTTGGTTGGAGAAACAGTCTCATAAAGACCCCTATGCCCAGATATATTTGGTCCTGGAGCTCCTGTACTCTCCAGGTCATACTAACTTCCCCTTCTTTCATGACTCCTTAATGGGTTAACCTTGTGCAGACCATGTGAAGCTGTCTGCAGTTCATTTCTAAACCGGTCCCATGGTGTTTAGAAGGTATTATTTCTCCATTGGCTATTACAAGCTTTCTGTCTTCTCCTCTGCAGATTTCCCTAAGCATTCTGGGAAAAATTTGCTGGCTGTATGGCTTGAGAGCTCTGTTTTTTGTTTTAGCCTACTGGAGGACACTTTTCTGGGGATGACTGAACAAGGTATTGATCTTTTGCTATTGTAGAACATAATTAAGAGTCATTTTATTGCTATGTTCTGTATTTGAACAGTAATTTTTTAAGGCCCCTGGCCTGTCTTCTCTCATTTTCTTGACAGTAGAGCAGTGTTAACTATGGGTTTCATCTCATGGAGTGGACCTTAATTTTAATCAGATAGTGGTTAGATACTCTCAGAGCTTGTGTACCACAGTTACACAAACACATCTTGTGGGCATGTCACCATTGTACAGCACAGGGTTTGTAGCTGGGTTAATATTGACCTTTATCTTTTGGTGATGTGCAGAATACATTAGAGTATCATGAACACAAGTCAGTGAGGATAAGAGGCTTTTGATAGACACCACCTTGACTTGTCTGTGTTAAATGAGATACATAAATTTTGGTTCAGGAATAGGGACACACTGTCAGTTTATGGAGAATTACCAATAACCTTGGCATAGCTCAGTCTTTTTAAATCATATTAGAAGATTAAATTTATAGTATATTTGTATATTTAGAAACTGACTCACACATAGGTATTTTGATAAATAATAATATGATTTCTTACATCCTTCTGCCTTCTTTATTTACCTTATTTCTTAATTCATTCCTAATTAGAGCCCTGACTGTTTCCAAAGTCCTCCTTTCAGATTTTTTTTTTAACCCTTTTTATTGCTCTCCCACACTCTTCATCTGGCCATGTTTCACTTTTACTCTTCTGGTTTCTGCAGTTACTCTAGAATATCTACTCACATCTGAAGATTTGGTGGGAGTAGTCTCAGATAGGAGTGAGCACATAATATTTCTCATTCTTTCTCTGGGTTACCTCATACGTCTGGATGAACTTTTTACATTATATCCACTTACTTTCATTGTTCATGATTTCATTATTTTTATAGCTGAATAGTAAGTAGTCCATCTTGCATATGTACCACATTTTCATTATCCATACATAAGTTGTAGGACATTGAGGTTGTTTCCATTTCCTGGCTACTGGGAATAGAGCAGCAATGATTCATTGTATTGTGTTTTTATGTTCAGATAGGAAATGATGATGCCATATTATCCTAATTTGCCAAGAATATGATTTTGTACATGTAACTCTAAAGCCTCCTTCAGAACACTTCTGTATTTGAAAAAAACCTTTCAGTAAAGTATCATAAAAAGTAAGTAACTTACAAAAATTAGTGGCATATATATATATATATATATATATATATATATGCCACTACATATATATATATATGTATATGCTTGTCATATATATATGACAAGCATACTAAGAAAAAAAATTCAGGGAAATATCACCTTTCACAATAAAACTTTTGGAATAGCTCCAGGCAAGCAATAGGCAGATTTAAATTATAAAACAAAACAAAACAAAATGTTGGAAAGAGAAATTCAAGAAGACATCAGAAGGTGGAAAGATCTCCCTTGTTCATGGATCAGTATAATTAATATCGTGAAAATGACCATCACACCAAAAGCAATCTGCAGATTTAATAAAATTCCCATCAAAATTCCAACACAATTTTAAAAGAGAGCATAAAACAACAATAAATTTCATATGAAAATATTCCAGGATAGCTAAAACGCACCTGAACAATAAACTGTTAGTTAGTGGAATCACCCTCTCAGATATCAAGTTGTACAATAGCACCATAATAATGAAAAAATATACGATTTTAGCATTAAAACAAACATCTTAATCAATGGACAGGAACTGAAAAGTGGACATAAACACACATAGCTACAGACACCTGGTACACTACAAGGAAGCCAAAAGTGCACACTGGTACAAACACAGCTTCTGCAATGAATGGAAATAATCAGATTGCCTGACTATAAACAAAAGAAAGAAAATACCCCATTTTTTACTTGGGTTACTTGAATTATTGCCTTTTAATTTCTTTAGTTCTTTATATATTCCAGATATCAGCCCTCTGTCAGATGTTGGGTTGGTGTAGATCCTTTCCCAATCTGTAGGCTGTCATTTTGTTCAAAGACAGTGTCTTTTGCTTTACAGAAGCTTTTTCAGTTTCATGAGGTCCCATTTATTGATTGTTGCTCTTAGGGCCTGTGCTGATGGTGTTCTGTTCAGGAAGTTGTCTCCTGTTCCAATGAGTTCTAAGGTCTTCCCCACTATGTCTTCTAACTGATTTAGAGTATCTGGTTTTATATTGAGGTCTTTGATCCACTTGGACTTTAGATTTGTGCAGGGTAATAAATATGGATCTATTTTCATTTTTCTGCATGTAGACATCCAGTTGGACCAGCACCATTTGTTGAAGATACTGTCTTTTTTTCCATTGAATAGTTTTTGTTTCTTTGTCAAAAATCGAGTATTCATAGGTGTGTGGGTTTATTTCTGGGTCTTCTATTCAGTTCCATTGATCCACCTTTCTGTTTCTATGCCAGTACCAAGCAGTTTTTATTATTATTTCTCTGTAGTACAACTTGAGAACAGGGATGGAGATACCTCCAGATGGTCTGTTGTTGCACAGAATTGTTTTGGAAATTCTGGGTTTTTTGTTTAACCACATGAAGTTGAGAATTTTTCTTTCAAGGTCTGTAAAGAATTGAGTTGGTATTTTGATGGGAATTGCATTGAATCTGTAGATTGCTTTTGTCAGAATGGCCATTTTCACTATGTTAATTCTACCAATCCATGAGCATGGGAGATCTTTTCATCTTCGGATATCTTCTTTGATTTCTTTCTTCAGAGACTTGAAGTTTTTTTTTTTTTTCAAACAGGTCTTGCTAAACAGAGAATTCTCTGTAGAAGAATATAGAATGGCAGAAAAACACATAAGGAGTTGTTCAACATCCCTAGCCATCAGAGAGATGCAAATCAAAACGACCCTGAGATTTCACCTTACACCCATCAGAATG
Source organism: Psammomys obesus (assembly GCF_907164565.1). Lineage (NCBI taxonomy): Eukaryota > Metazoa > Chordata > Mammalia > Rodentia > Muridae > Psammomys > Psammomys obesus. Next base: position 27,583,299 of record NW_026596069.1, read on the forward strand.
GCTAAGATCAAAAACTCAATCAATAACGCATGCTGGAGAGGCTGTGGAGAAATGGGAACCCTCCTCCATTGCTGGTGGGAATGTGAACTGATACAACCACTATGGAAATCAATCTGGTGCTTTCTCAGACAATTAGGAATAGTGCTACCTCAAGATCCAGCTATACCACTCCTAGGCATACATTCAAAAGATGTTCAAGTACACAACAAGAACATTTGCTCAACCATGTTTGTAGCAGCTTTATTTGTAATAGCCAGAACCTGGAAACAACCCAAATGTCCATCAACAGAGGAATGGATACAGAAATTGTGGTACTTTTACACAATGGAATACTACTCAGCAATTAAAAAAAGGAAATTATGAATTTTGAAGGCAAATGGTGGGATCTAGAAAAAATCATCCTGACTGAGGTATCCCAAAAGCAGAAAGACACACATGGTATATACTCACTTATATAGACCTATAAGATAGGATAAACATACTAAAATATGTATACCTAAAGAAGATAAACAAGAAAGAGGTCTAGGAATAAGATGATCAATCCTCATCTACAAAGACAAAGGGGATGGACATTGGAAATAGGAGAAAATAAGTAACAGGACAGTAGCCTACCACAGAAGGCCCCTGTAAGACTCTGCCTAGCAGTGTATCAAAGGAGATGCTGAGACCCATAACCAAGCCTTTGGCAGAGTGTAGGGAATCATATGAAGAAAGGAGGCATTAGGATATCCTAGAGGGGACAGGAAGCCCTAAAAGGTCCAAATATATCTGAGCACAGGGGTCTTCTATGAGACTGTTTATCCAACCAAGGACCATGCATGGATATAACCTACAACCCCTGCTCAGACATAGCACATGGTAGGTCAGTATCCAAGTGGGTTCCCTAGTAAGGGGGACAGGAATTGTTTCTGACATGAACCCCTTCCCCCCTGATGGAGGAGCAGCCACAGATAAGGACATTGCAACCATCCTGAAGACACCTGATAAGCTAGGGCCAGAGGGAAGGAGAGGAGGACACCCCCTCTCAGGGGACTCGGCAGGGGGCAGGGAGGAGATGAGGGAAGGAGGGAAAGATTGGGATGGAAAGGAGAGGGCTACAGCTGGGATACAAGTGAATGTATACAATTATTTAAAAATAAAAAAAGATATTTAAAAAAAGAATGAAAATAGATCCATAATTCTCAACTTGCACAAAATTCAGTTCCTACTGGACAAAAGACCTTAAATCCCAAATCTAACAGAAAAATAGAAAATACACTTAAACTTATTGGCACAGAAAAATATTTTTTTATGCAGGATACCGGTATCATGAGAGTTAAAACTAAAAATTAATCAATGGGAACTCATGAAAGTAAAAGCTATGTACAGCTAAGGACAAAATCATTAATACAAAGAGACAAACCATAGAGTAGGAAACACCTTTATCAATTATACTTCTATAAAACATACAAGAAACTTATAAAAAAAAGATTATCGAGAGAGGCGTGCACAGCCTCTGACTCAGAAGGGGACACACACTGCCAGCCCAGATCAGATCACAGAGCCTCCAGACCAGAGCGGTGCCCACAGCCGCCATTCCAGACTGGGGTGCACAGCCTCCGGACCAGAGCGGCATCCCCAGCCGCCATCCCAGAGAGGGACACAAAGCTTCTGGCCCAGAGTGAGGAACCCAGCCTCCATACCAGAGTGGAGCCCTAAATTGCCAGCCTAGAAAGGAATTCACAGACTTCAGACCAGAGCGGCACCCCCAGCAACCATCCCAGACTGAGGTGCATAGCCTCCGAACCAGAGCGGCGCCCCCAGCCACCATCTCAAACTTGGGTGCACAGTCTCCTGGCCCAGAGCAGAGCACTCAGCCTCTGGCCCAGAGACTTGCTGGGTGCTCCTCTCACCTTCCCAGACAGAACTGTGTGCCCCAGGATAACAGACTGAATTTCCCTGTTGGGAAAACCCCACAGCTAGGGAATCAGCAGGTTCTTCAAGAGGACTGTACCTGGAAAACAGTGTAACAACAGCAGCAGCTCACTAAATTCAGAATGAGAAACCCAGCAGCTGGGCAGCAGACTTGAGGACTTCTATGGGTGAAAGGAGAGCCCGCTGACTAACAAAGACCACAGTTACTACTCAGGTCTATAAGCCTGAGGTGAGCAGTGGGAATTCCTGAGAAACACTGGCCATATAGTGACCATACCCAAAAAACAGAGGAGGCCTCCTTCAAGAAAAATCATCTTCCTGCCAAGGGGATTCTCCCTACCTCAGGATTCCAGGAAGCACCAGAAACTAACAGCCAACACCTAAAGCAGCCCAATGGGTAGAGGTCAACATAAAAGCTCAACCAACAAAAGACAGAGCAATATGGCATCTCCAGAAAACAGCAATCCAGGGGTGAGCAGCCCTGGACACCCCAGCATAATAGAAATTCAAGAATTTAGGGAAGAAAACAGGAACTACAGAGGTAAGCATAACCAACAGACTACAAGAGATGGAAGAAAGAATCTCAGGTGTAGAAGATACAATGGAAGAAATCGATGTATCCATCAAAGAAAATGTTAAATCCAAAAATTTCCTGACAGACCATCCAAGAAATCCAAGACAATATGAAAAGACAAAACCTAAGAATAATAGGAATAGAGGAAAAGAAGATTCCCTGCTCCAAGTCCCAGAAAATGTCTTCAACAAAATCATAGAAGAAAATTTCCCCAACTGAAAGGAGAGGCCTATAAAATTACAAGCAGCCTACAGAACACCCAACAAATTTGACCAGAAAAGAAAATCCTCCTGCCACATAATAATCAAATCAGTAAGTTTACAGAACAAAGAAAAAATACTGAAAGCTGCAAGGGAAAAAGGCCAAGTAACATATAACGGCAAACCCATTAAAATCACACCTGACATTTCAACAAAGACAATGAAAGCTAGAAAGGCCTGGACTGATATAATGCAGACCCTAAGAGAACACAGATGTCAGCCTAGGATAATACATTCAGCAAAACTCTCAGTCATCATAGATGGAGAAAACAAGATATTAAATGGCAAAAACAAGTTCAAACAATACCTACCCACAAATCCAGCATTACCGAAGATACTAAAAGGAAAAATAGAACCCAGGAAAACTAACTACATTCAGGAAAACACAGGAAGCAAATAACCTCACTACAGGAAAACAAAAAGTAGCCAAACACACAAACATACTACCATAGCCAACAGCAAAATCAAAGCATCTAACGGCCATTGGTCATTAATCTCCCTTAACATCAATGGACTCAATTCTCCAATAAAAAGACACAGACTATCAGAATGGATATGTAAACAAGACCCAACAATCTGTTGTATACAAGAAACACACCTAAGTCACAAAGATAGACATTACCTGAGAGTAAAGGGCTGGAAGACGGCTTTCCAAGCAAATGGACCCAAGAAGCAAGCAGGAGTAGCCATTCTAATATCTAATAAAATAGACTTTCAACCAAAATTAATCAAAAGAGATGAAGAAGGTCATTTCATACTCATCAAAGGAAAACTCCGCCAAGAAGACATCACAATTCTGGACATATATGACCCAAACACAAGAGCATTCACATTTGTAAAAGAAACATTAATAAAACTGAAACCATACATAGACCCTCACATATAAATAGTGGCAGACTTCAACACCCCACTCTCAACAAAGTACAGGTCAACAAACCAGAACTTAAACAAAGAAACAGTGACTCTAACAGAGGTCATGAATCACATGGACCTAACAGATGTCTACAAAACCTTTCACCCAAACAAAAAGCATTTACCTCAGCACCTCATGGAACCTTCTCCAAAATAGACTATATAGTTGGTCACAAAACAAGTCTCAACAGTTACAAAAAGATTGAAATAATCCCATGTATCCTATCTGACCACCATGGACTAAAACTGGATTTCAACGACAACAGAAATAACAAAAAGCCTACACACACATGAAATTAAACACCTTGCTACTCAATGACAGTTGGGTCAGGGAAGAAATAAAGAAAAAAAATCAAAGTATTCCTAGAATTCAATGAAATGAAGGTACAACATACCCAAACTTATGGGACACAATGAAAGTAATGCTAAGAGAAAAGTTCATCGCAATAAGTGCCTTCAAGAGGAAATTCGAAATCTCTCATGCCAGCGACTTAATGAATCACCTAAAAGCCCTAGAAAAAAAAAATGAAGAAAACACACCAAAGAGGAGTAGATGGCTAGAAATAATCAAACTCAGGGCTGAAATCAATAAATTAGAAACAAACAAAACAATTCAAAGAATCAATGAAACCTAGAGCTGGTTCTTTGAGAAAATCAACAAGATAGACAAACTAACTAAACAGCAAAGAGACACTATCCAAATCAACAAAATCAGAAATGAAAAGGGGGACATAACAACAGACACTGAGGAAATCCAAATAATCATTAGGACTTACTTCAAAAGTCTATAGGCCACAAAATTTGAAAATCTAAATGAAATGGACAATTTTCTTGATTGATTCCACTTACCAAAGCTGAATCAAGACCAGGTAAATCAATTAAACAGTCCTATATCCCCAAAGGAAATAGAAATGGTCATCAAAAGTATCCCATTCAAAAAAAGCCCAGGACCAGATAGTTTCAGCGCAGAATTCTGCAAGACTTTCAAAGAAGTGCTAACTCCAATTCTCTTCAAAATATTCCACAAGATAGAAATGGAAGGAACACTACCAAACTCATTCTATGAAGCCACAGTCACCTTGGTAACTAAACCTCGTGACACCCAACAAAGAAAGAGAATTTCAGGCCAATCTCCCTTATGAACATTGATGCAAAAATATTAAACAAAGTACTTGCAAACTTGCTCATGGCTTGGCAGGATTAACATAGTAAAAATGGCCATCTTACCAAAAGCAATCTACAGATTCAATGCAATTCCCATCAAATTACCAACACAATTCTTTACAGACCTGGAAAGAAAAATTCTCAACTTCATATGGAATAACAAGAAACCAAAAATTGCTAAAACAATCCTCTACAATAAAAGATCTTCTGGAGGTATCTCCATTCCTGATCTCAAGGTGTTCTATAGAGCAACAATACTAAAAACTGCATGGTACTGGCATAGAAACAGACTGGTGGATCAATGGAACTGAATAGAAGACCCAGAAATAAACCCACACACTTATGGGATCACCCACACCTGATCTTTGACAAAGATGTCAAAACTGTACAATGGAAAACAGCATCTTCAACAGATGGTGCTTGTATAACTGGATGTCTACATGTAGAAAAATGCAAATAGAACCATACTTATCACCCCGCACAAAACTAAATCCAAGTGGATCAAAGACCTCAACATAAAACCAGACATATTAAATCGGTTAGAAGAAAAATTGAGGAAGACCCTAGAACTCATTGGTACAGGAGACAACTTCCTGAACAGAACACCAACAGCACAGGCTCTAAGATCAATAATCAATAAAAGGTACCTCATGAAACTGAAAAGCTTCTGTAAGCAAAAGACACCGTCCTCAAAACAAAACGACTACCTACAGATTGGGAAAGAATCTTCACTAACTCTCTTTCTGACAGAGGGCTAATATCCAGTATATATAAAGAGCTAAAGAAGTTGAAAAGCAACAAATCAAGTAGTCCAATTAAAAAATGGGGAACAGAGCTAAACAGAGAATTCTCAATAGAGGAATATCAAATGGCAGAAAAACACTTAAAGAAATGCTCAACCTCGGAACCTGCTACAGAGGGCCTCTGAAAGCCAGAAGAAAACAGGAAACAACCTTGAAACCTGCCACAGAGGGCCTCTGAAAGCTTCTGCAGTATAGACTGTCAAAGCAGATGCTGAGCCTGATGGCCAACTGATGGGCAGAGTGAATGGAATTTTATGTAAGTAGTGGGAAATAGTAAGAGCTGGAGGGGACGGGAACTTCAGAAGGAGAGCAACAGAACAAGATAATTTGAACACACGGAACTTCCCAGAAAATCATACTCCAACCAAGGACTATTCGTGGAGATGACCTGGAACCCCTGCACAGGTGTAGCCCATGGCAGTTCAGTGTCCAAGTGGGTTACATAGTAATGGGAAGAAGGACTGCCTCTGACATAATCTGATTGGCCTGCTCTTTGATCACTTCCTCCTGAGTGGGGAGCAGCCTTACCAGGCCACAGTAGAGGACAATGCAGCCACTTTTGATGAGAACTGATAGACTAAGATCAGAAAGAAGAGGAGAACCTCCTTTATCAGTGGACTTGGGGAGTGGCATGCATGCAGAAAGGGGAGGGAGGGTGGGATTGGGAGGGGAGGAGGGAGGGGCTTATGGGGGATACAAAATGAATAAAGTGTAATTAATAAAAAATTAAAAAAAAAGAAATGCTCAACCTCATTAGCCATCAGGGAAATGCAAATCAAAACGACCCTGAGATTTCACCTTACACCCATCATAATGGCTAAGATCAAAACCTCAAGTGACAACACATGCTGGAGCAGTTGTGGAGAAAGGGGAACCCTCCTCCATTGCTGGGGGAATGTCAACTGGTAAAACCACTCTGGAAATCAATCTGGGGCTTTCTCCGACAACAAGGAATAGCGCTTCCTCAAGATCCAGCCATACCACTCCTAGTCATAAATCCAAAAGAGGCTCAAGTACAAAATAAGAACATTTACTCAACCATGTTTGTAGCAGCTTTATTTGTAATAGCCAGAAGCTGGAAACAACCCCCATGCCCCTTAACTGAAGAATGGATATAGAAAAAGTGCTACATCTACACAATGGAATATTACTCAGCAATGAAAAATAAGGAAATCATGAAATTTGCAGGTAAATGTTGGGATCTGGAAAGGATCATCCTGAGTGAGGTATCCCAGAAGCAGAAAGACACACACAGTATATACTCACTCCTATAGACATATAATATAGGATAAACCTACTAAAATCTGTACACCTAAAGAAACTAATCAAGAGGGAGGACTCTGGCTAAAATGTTCAATCCCCACTCTGAAAGGCAAAGAGAATGGACAGCAGAAGAAGAAGAAAAGAGGAAACAAATTAGAAGCCTCCCACAGAGGGCCTCTGAAAGGCTCTGCCATGCAGACTATGAAAGCAGATGTTGCGACTTATGGCCAAATTTTGGGCAGAATGCAGGGAATCTTATGAAAGAAGTGGGAAATAATAGTAAGATCTGGAGAGGACAGGAGGTCCACAAGGAGAGCAACAGAACCAAAAAATTTGAGCACAGGCGTCTTTCTTGAGACTTTCTTGAGACTCATACTCCAACCAAGTACCATGCATGGAAATAACCTAGAACCCCTGCACAAATGTAGCCCATGGCAGTTCAGTGTCCACATGGGTTCCATAGTAATGGGAACAGGGACTGCTTCTGACATGAACTGATTGACCTGCTCTTTGATCACCTTTCCCTGAGGTGGGAGCAGCCTTACCAGGTCACAGAGGAAGACAATGCAGCCACTCCTGATGAGACCTTACAGACTAGGATCAGAAGGAAGAAAAAGAAACCCTCCCCTACCAGTGGACTTGGGAGAGGAGTGTGGAGAAGGGGAAGGGGGAGGAAGGCAGGGATTGGGAGGGGAGGAGGGAGGGAACTAGAGCGGGCATACAAAGTAAATAAAGTATAATTTAAAAATAAAAAAATAAAAAATAAAAAAGATTATCAGCAAATCATATAAACAATTTGAAATGGGGTATAAAATTAAAGAAAGGATTCTCAAAAAAAAAAAAAAAAAGGAATTCAATATTGTTAGCCACCAGGGAGAAGCAAATTAAAATATTTTGAGATTTTGTTATAACCCAGTCCCAATGGACAAGATTAATAAAACGAATGACAACAGATGCTAAAGAGGATATGGGAAAATGTGAACACTTATTCATTGCTTATCAGAGAAAAATTGATTCAGTTATTATACAAAACAATGTTGTTGCTATGAAAATAAGTGTACCATAAGATTCAGCTACACCACTATAAGGCAGGCATACTCCAGAGTTACTCACTCATGTTCATGGCTTTTCTATTCATAATAGGCCAAAATTAGAAACATTTAATATATCCATCAACTGATAAGTAGATAATAAAAATGTGCTACATTTGCATAATATTATTTATCTATTAAGAAAAATTATTCTTTTCAGATTACTAAAGCACAAAAGAATCACCCAAAGTGAAATATCCCTGTTACAAATATGTTATATTTTCTATTTCATCTTAGTGTTAGCATTTATGCTTTATGTAAGTATTTCATTTAGAATAATTACCCACATTAGATAGCATTTAACAAAACAGGGAGAAGAGAGGACTGCCTAAGGAAGAGAATATATAATGCAGTGTTATAAAGGGATAAAGGGAATTAGAAGAGGATTGAGTATGGTGGGAAGGGAAGACAAATTAGATGATGGCATATGGGTATGATAACTAAAACTAATGTCATTTGAAAGCCATATGATATTCTACTTTCTAAAACCTTCCTAAAATATGCACATATATAAAAGTAGTTTAAATGGAATCAACTAATATTTGAGGAAACAAACTCCAACTATATATCATGTCCTAATAAATGAAATTTCCCATTCCAAGAATGGCTTGTACCCCTTTGAGTCATGGGCCAAACTGATCCTATAGACAGTCTCAAACATTTCAGATTACAGATTATTGTCAATTGAATTAGTTACCATCTGCTTATGAAACCCACAAACTATTATCATGACCTGCTTACATGATACAGTAATATCATAGTACAATATTGTCATGAATATTAGGAGAGTAACCAACTACTATATGACTGGACATGAAGCCCACACCTTGATATGGAATCCATGCATGACACTATTAAACTAGCTAAGAACTTGAGACTGATCAATCATAGGAAAAGACCTAATACCATTTTTATGCTAAAAGAAAATAGCAACAAAATGACTACTCATGGTATTGTTATACTCATATATCTTTACATTGCTCATCCCTCATCTTAAAAAGCTTCTTCTTGCAGTATATGGTAATTAACACAGAGACTCCAAACTGGACAGCGTTCATTGAGTGACAGACTTTGGAATGTTCATCTTTGATAGGGTTGTTTCTATCATACCTTCCTCCTCAAGGTTTATGGATCTATGTGGAATATGGAACAGAAAGATTGTGGGACCCAGGGCACGTGGGCAGTATTAGGAAATTTTAATAAAGCATTTTTTAGACCCAGACATTATAATACAGAAACACATAAGAACTCAGATATTATGACAGCATAGAAAATGCCTATACAAGTTCAAACCCGAAAAAAATTCTAACATAAAGGAGGAGAAGTGGTCAGAAAAAAACTCCACTCCCCAATCAGGTATGTATTTTCCAGACTTCTCCCAACATTATGTACTTTCTTTAAAAAAAGAAATGAAACATGTTTCTTGGATTCATATTATTCTTTGTGGGCTTCCTTTCTAAATGTATTACTTTACATTTGTGTTGGCCAACCACTCCTTAACGTGTGGACTGTGTTAGAGAGTGTTAGAAATAACCATGGCACTTCATTGAAGAAAGCTGATTTTCCCTCTTCCAGCAGGGTTTATCCCCTTTCTCCCCGGAAGCCTCGGTGTTGTTGTTTTGGGCTCCTCTGCCCCTCCCCTCACCACTTTTGGAGTTTCAGATTCTCTGCCCCTCAGATATGATACACGGTGATTGCCACCATATTGGATCCCTGGCCTTCTCCTTTTTAAAAGTAGAATTTCTTTTTTAAAAATTTATTCACTTTACATCAGGATAGTAGCCCACTCTCTCATCCCCTTCTTGTCCCACCCTATGTCTTTTTTCCCTGCATCCCCCTCTGCTAGTCCTCAGAAGGAGGGAGACCTCCTCTCTTACCAAGTGGCCACAGACTATGAAGTCTCCTCAGGACTGGCTGCATCCTCTTCCTCTGTGGTCTGGGATGGCTGCTGCACCTGGGGTAAGTGATGAAGAAACATTCAACAGACTCCATGTCAGAGACAGCCCCTTCGTCCCCTACTACATCAAGACTGAGATGCCTATGGAATACATCTGAGCAGGAGTCATGGCTCCTTTGCATGCATGGTGCTTGGTTGGAGCATCAGTCTTCACAGGATTCAACAGTCCAAGATTTGTTGGCTCTGTTGGTCTTCTTGTGGAGCTCCTCTTCACTCTGGGTCCTTCTATTGTCCAACTCTTCCATAAGACATACTGGCTAGAAGCAGGCCAAATTTCGGGTAAAACTATATTTTCTAATAAGAAGCTTCTGCTGGGTATGGTGGCATACACCTGCAATCCCAGCACCCCAAGAGGCAGAGGCAGGCAATATCTGTGAGTGTGTAGCCAGCTTGGACTACAAAGTGAGTCCAGGACAGCCAAGGCTACAAAGATATACCCTGTCTTGAAACAAACAAAGACACTCTCTTCTAATTTTACTGTTTTGTTTATGTAATAGTGTAACAATTATTCGATTGGCTTTGTTGATGTCAAAACCACTGAAATCTATACAAATTTAAAAAAATAAAGTATAAATAAGGTGAAAATTAAAATAAGCAACTCAGTATAATTTGAAAAGACTGCTGTGTTTTTATAATTACATTTAAATTCAGTTCAATCTCATTCACAAGATTCATTGGTTAATATAATATTTATAAATACAAATTATTTATTAATGTGTTTGTTGATTTTATTCTTTCTTTTCAATTTTAATTTGTGAAAGATAATAGAATGAGTCATTAATGTAGATTCTCTAGAAGAGCAGAACTAATGTAATGACAATATACTTCAAATGGAGTTTATTGTATTGGTTATCACAGTCACACAGGCTGAATAGTTCAAAATTGCAAGTCTATATACTGTAGAAAGTGATAACCCACTGGCTACTCAGTATATGAGACTGGATGGATTAGCAACCCCACCTGTCAGTGCAGGCCTGGAGGATACCTAGAGAGAAACTTTCTTAGTCCTTTGTTAAGCAACTGAACTAAATGTCACCTGTTCCTGGAATTGGAAGTTTCACTTGGCAGTGAAAGATGTCTAGTTTGGGCACTTTCTCCCCATTATTTAGTGATTCCATTTATATTTCTTCTTCTTCTTCTTATTATTATTATTATTATTATTATTATTATTATTATTATTATTAATTATTTATTCATTTTGTATTCCAGTTGTAGCCTGCTCCTTCATCTCCTCCTAATAGTACCCTCCTTTCCTCTTCCTCCTCTATCCTTCTTCCCTAGTCCATTCATAGGGGAAATCCTCCTCCCCTACTGTCTGGCTCTAACCTATCAGGTCCTATCATGACTGTCTGCATTGTCTTTCTCTGTGGGCTGGCTAGGTCATCCCATCAGGGAGAAGTGATCAAGGAACAGGCAACTGAGTTTGAGTCAGAGACTATCTCTTCTCCCTTTACTAGAGGACCCACATGGAGACTGAGCTGTCTATGGGCTACATCTGAGCAAGGGAACTAGGTCCTCTCTATGCAAAGTATTTCTTTGATGCATCAGTCCTGCAGTCCCCTCTGAGCCCAGCTTCCTTTGGATTTGTTGGTCTCCTTGTGGGGCTCCTGTTCCCTTCTATATCTCCCTTCTTCCATAAGATTCCCTGTGTTCTGTACAAAGTTTGGTTGTGAGTCTCTGCATCTGCTTTGATCATCTGCTGGGAGTTTTCTTTTAGAGGACATCTGTGGTAAGCTCTAGTTCTGTTCCCTCTGTTCTACTACTTTTGGTGTCTATCCTGTTTTCCCTTCTGAATGAATGAGAATTAAGCATCTTCTCTAGGGTCCGCCTTGTTTAGCTTCTTTAGGTCTGTAGATTTTAGTATGATATATATAATATATATTAATATATGATATATATTAATATATAATATTAATATATATTAATATATATACATATATATTAATATATATTAATATATAATATTAATATATATATTAATATATACATATATATTAATATATATTAATATATATGTCGAATCTTCTACTCTAATAGGTTTCCATATGACCACTCATCTAGGGCTTCATTTTAGTTATACCTACCTGTATTCTCTCCTTTACACACTTCTTCCCTTTCTCTCAGTGATCGTCCCAGTCTAGTATCTTCCACCTGAGTCTATCCATAAATATTAATTCTACTTGATCTTTCTAGGGAGATCTTCTCTTAATTCCTTATTCTGTGCTAACCTTGTGATATGGATTATAGTCTCCTTATTGAAGACTCAACACTTACTATCATTCACAAATAAGCAAATATACTCCAGATTTGCTTTTGAGTCTGGGTTACCTCACTAAATATTTTTTTCTAGCTCCATCCATTTACCTTCAAATTTCATGATTTTCTTTTTCTAACTGATGAATAAATTCCATTATTAAATGGACCATATTTTCTTCATTCATTCACTGAACATCACTGAGGCTATTTGCAGTTTCTGCATATTATGAATAGAAAACTATGAACATTGTTGAGCAAGTTCTCTGTAGTACGATGTGCAGTCCTTTGGGTTTAGGCCCAGGGGTGGTAGAAATGGATTTTGAAATAGATCTATTCCCATATCCATAAGGAACTACCACTGTGAAGGATTCCATTCACCACTGCAACTTCTGGGTGATGCCTGCATAGTTTCAGAACCATCTTTTAAAAAGAAGAGTAAAGTCATCTTTTCCTCACTCAAATGATTGTAAAACATACCTTATGAGACAGAAGGCAGCATAGGAGTAGAAATCATAGACAATTGTGAAACTCCTTTCCACAACAGGAATTCAGGATTTACTAAGGCTTCATCACATATGCACACTTCTACCTGATGATGAATGGCTGCTGTATATGCCCAACTTCATCACCTGGTTTGAATGTCACACTCACCTCAGGTAAGAAGCTTGTGGGAATGTAAACTTGTATAACCACTTTGGAAACGAATCTTGTGCTTTCTCAGATAATTAGGAATTGTGCTACCTCAAGATCCAGTTATACCACTCCTGGGCATATATCCAAAATATGCTCGAGTATACAACAAGGACATTTGCTCAATCATGTTTGTAGAAGCTTTATTCATAATGGCCAGAAGCTGGAAACAACCTAGCCTTACCAGACCACAGTTGAGGAATAGATACAGAAACTGTGCTACATTTACACAATGGAATACTGCTCATCAATTTAAAACAAGGAAATCATGAAATTTGCAGGCAAATGGTGGGAACTAAAAAAGATCATCATGAGTGAGATATCCCAGAAGCAGAAAGACAAATAGTATATTCTCACTCATAAATGGATATTAGACATATATTATAGGATAAACATACTAAGTTCTGTACATCTAAAGAAGCTAATCAAGGAGGAGGACTCTGGGTAAGATGCTCAATCCTCATTCAGTAAGGCAAAGAGGATGGATATCAGAAGAGGGATAAAACAGGGAACAAGACAGGAGCCTACTACAGAGGGTCTCTGGGAGATTCTACCCTCAGGGTATCAAAGCAGATGCTGAGACTCACAACCAAACTTTGGGCAGGGAATCTTATGAAAGAAGGGAGAGATAGAAAGATCTGGAGGCTATAGGACCTACACAAGGAGAGCAACAGAACCACAAAATCTGGATACAAGTGTGTTTTCTGAGACTCATACTCCAACCAAGGACTATTCATGGAGATAACCTAGAACCCCTGCACAGATGTAACCAATGGCAGTTCTGTGTCCAAGTGAGTTCCCTAGTAATGGGAACAGGGACTGTCTCTAACATGAACTGATTAGCCTACTTTTTGATCACCTCCCCCTCTGGGGGCTACAGCCTTACCAAACCACAGAGGAAGACAATGCAGCCACTCCTGATTAGATCTGACAAACTAGGATCAGATGGAAGGGGGGGAGGACCTCCCCTATCAGTGAACTTGGGGAGGAGCATGGGTGGAGAATAGAGAGGGAGGGTGGGATTGGGAGGGAAAGAGGAAGGGAGGGAGGGAGGGAGCTACAGGTGGGATACAAGGTGAATAAACTGTAACTAATAGAAATAAATTTAAAATTTTGAATAAAAAGAAGCGTGTCTCAGGGTAAGCTAGAAGTTCACTACCAAGTGTTCAGTTTACAAGGCCTGGTTATAAACTAAACGCTTATACCCAAAGTTTGATTATTTGTATTCAGAAATTAGTAGATCCAAGAACCTCTGCTGATTCACAAGGGAGCTTGCGGAATGCTACAAACCGCTTTCATATGTACCACTGACACTTCAAGAATACTGGGTCGCATGGTCAAGATCCAGAGCACAGCAGCCTGAACCTAGAAATAGCACACCAGGTACCTGGAGACATGTTATTAAGTTCAGATGAAGAAACTTTATCTGGTAGAGCAAATGAAATTTAAATAGCAACTGAAATTTAAATAATGACTTGATAATTTTTGATATCCAACTGTCATTAGCTATGACCCATCTTTCCTCTAAACAAGCCAACTAGGAAAGTATATATATATATATGTTTATATATTATATATATAATATAAACTATCACCCCTTCATCTTCCTTTAATATTGACAAAAATCTCTTTGATCCCTCCAGTTATGTGACAGTAATTTTGATTTAGTTTTTCTCCAGGGGGAGTCACTTCTAGTATCTTTCAATGGCCTTCATTTTATAGTTTAGAAAATGATTGTGGCAATTTTTGCCAACTTCTAAGCATATATCCAACAATTGTACACTATATGATAAAAAACATCAAGACCCACTACAACCAGACATGGCTAAAACTCAACTGTTCGCTCAACTGTCATATACCCTTACTTTAAGTTTAGGGAACAATGCTGATTTAGATACCCCAGAATCAACATGAATTCAGTCAGAGTTAAGTACTCCAAAAGGCTGATTATATTTTCTTCAAGTTACAGTTATTCTAGTGTTAGACTATAGGTCTCTTTGAAGAAGGATAAGGGAAAGATTAATACTAAATCTTACTAAGATAAATATTCAATATATATCAAAGAGTGAAAGTTTTAGCTTTCATGGTATTTATATGTTTAGTTTTTACTTTAAAAATATCCCTGTGAAACTTTTTCAATACATTTGAATATTATATTAGCAAACATTTTAAGGTATTTGAGTATATATAATTCATAATTTTCCCATTCAAAGACAGTATTTGAACAGAATATCATTTCTAACTTATTTGCAATTACATTATTAAATAAAAATAACTTGAAAACTCTATCAATCTTATAAGAAACATAAATACAGTCTGCATAATAGTTGTAATAAAAATCGGAGAAACATTCATTATTAATCACACAATATTAAGAAAATTCCCAAGCATACTGCTCATTAGGATGAACATATACTTAAGCTTACATGGTATTTTATGCCTGACTACCTGAGGTTCTTTTAATTGTGAACACTCTCTTCGTTTTATAAAAATCAGTAAAAATGAGGGTGAATCTACATTGTAGAATAAATCTAATGTTACACTTCTTTTTCTTCTGAAGAGTAAAACTGAATATCTTACATTAAATATGATACAAGATTATGAGCCTAATGTTAAACATAAAAACAATGCTGAATGAATGTATCTATTCCCCACATACAATTGAATAATTATTCAGTGTTTGTGAGGCTATAAAATATATGTCACAAATAAATAGTTCATGAAGAAACACTGGTAATATTTGTGGTTTTTTTGGTGTGGTTTTGTGATGGGACTATGAGTTATTCATATTTAAATTGTAATAAAAGTACATAGAAAATTTAATTTTATCAAAATACATTATAATATTCAAGCACAATGTGTTTTCTCATAAATAGGTCAAAGAGAAAATTTATAGTTTGCCCAAAATAATGGTATTATGCCATAGCCAGTATAAAAAACAAAAATTTGCCTCATGTTGAATATAATCTGCTTTTAAGTATTTCAGTGCCCATTGGAATAAAATTTACCTAGTAAACTATTCAAATTGCACCATTACACTGAATACATTTCCTTGGAATTATTTTGTGGTTTTGTTGAAGTCATAATGAATGCTTTATGTCAAAGCAAAATGTACATATACATTTGCATACAGCCATCACATTCAGCTCTCAGCATGTTAACTACCTCTTCAAGTCAAAGTTTATATTCTTTTAGTGTTCTGCTCTCATCTATGCTATCACAATGGGAAAGCAGGCAAAGGCTTGGTGCCACTCTGTCTTTTCACATTTATCTTTCATTATGAGGTTTCTTTTGTTTAGTCAGAGTCAGGAAGAAGTAAAATCAGAAATAAAGATGCAGGCAGTAGTTACCAGTGTTTGGCTGCAGTTTCCTTCCTATTGCCAATGATGGATATTCAATATTCAACTACCATATCTGGATTCCTCAATCACTCCTATGTTCTCTCTCAAGGAATTTGGATGGAACCAATGGGCCCTTGGCTGCCCCTTTCCTGCCACACCAACCATGCCTGTGCAATGATGCACTTGTGAATTGAACTCTCTTGTTTCCTTTGAGATACATTCTCAGTTACTTCCTTCCAGCATCATTTTTAAAGGGTTTCTTAATTCTAACAAGTGATTATTTTCTGAAGGATAATTTAAAAATGTTAATAGCCTAGCTATCTTCCATGATACAATTTGGACATGAAAAAACTCATTCTTGTAGTCACTCTTGGTGAATTGCAATTGTTCTGTGCTGGCTATCATTCTGTTCCCTTTGTCTATGCTTCAGCTGTCTGCTTTAGGCTAATCTTTTTCAGGAAGTCTCCCCAGTTTGTAAGAATTTATGTAGGAATCAGATATTGTTTTCCTAACAGGCACTACTATGTCCCTACATGGTCTTATTGTTTTACTATTCCCTTACTGGGTTTGAGAAGGAAAGTACAAGCTATTGCTCCCCACACAGAGAAAATGACAGACAAAACATCCACACTTTATGTGCAAAGGGAATTCTTAGGGGCATATTTCTTTTAAGCAAATGTGCTTTTGTTATTAAATGGCCGCTTTGCAATTTCTCTTTTTTTGTTATGTAGATGTATTGGAATACCATAAAAGCTTAGAGTTGCATGGTGGTTATTTCAGACACATTTTATCATATACTGGAGATAAACATAACATTGCCACTTATCAAAATTTTATTATTAACTATTACTTATTACCCCCATAATAATGACTCTACATAAACATAGAGAATTTTTTAAAAAAATTATAAATCTATCTGGACATTTATTTATTAGAATCAACATTATTTTATACATGCTAAGCATAAGAACACATTAGAAAAAATAGTTATTTAAACTATATCCTTTGTTCGGATTGAAGAAATATTTCTTTAGCTATGCTTCTTATGAATGTTGATTTCTTTTATTAATTTTAATTTTATTTTATTAGTTACAGTTTATTCACTTTGTGTCCCAGTTGTAGGCCCTCTCCTATCCCCTCCAAATCCCAACTTCCCTCACTCTGCTGCTCCTATGATAGGAGAGGTCCAATGATAGGGGAGGTTCTCCACCCCTTCCATCTGACCCTAGTCTATGAGGTCTCATCAGGACTGGCTTCATTGTTTTCCTCAGCAGGCAAATGGTGGGATCTAGAAAAGATTATCCTGAGTGAGGAATACCAGAAATAGAAAGACACACATGGTATATACTTACTTATAAGCGGATATTAGACATATAATATAAGATAATCATACTAAAATCTGTACACCTAAGGAAGCTAAGCAAGAAGGAAGAGCCTGGGTAAGATGCTCAATCTTCATTCAGAAAAGCAAATGGGATGGATATTGGAAGAAGGAGAACAGTGCAGGAGCCTATTACGGAGGACCTCTAAAAGACTCTACCCAGCAGGGTATCAAAACATGCTAAGACACATAGCCAAACTTTGGAGAGAGTGCAGGGAATCTTATGAAAGAAGAGGGAGATAGAAAGACCTGGAGAGGACAGGACCTCCACAAGGAGAGCAACAGAACCAAAAAATATGGGCCCAGGGGTATTTTCTGACAATGCTCATTTCTTAAAAGTAAAACCATGAACATTCTAGATTCTGTACTTTGACAGAATATACTTTGAAAACCATTTGATTATTATTATTATTACTATTGGTTATAATGTTTTTAATTAAATGTTTATTTTTATATTAATTATAGTTTATTCACTTTGTATTCTAGCTGTAGCTCTCTCCTTCAATCCCTCTCCAAGTCCACTGATAGGTGAGGACTTCCTCCCCTTCCATCTGATCCTAACTTATTAGGTCTTATCAGGACTGGCTGCATTGTCCTCCTTTGTGGCCTGGCAAGGCTGCTGCCCCCTCAGAGGGGTGGTGCTCAAAGAGCCTGCCACTGAGTTGAGGTCAGAGACAGTCCCTGTTATCCTTACTAGGGAACCCACATGGAGACTCAGCTGCTATGGACTATATCTGAACAGGGGTTATAGGTTACATCCATGAATGGTGCTTGGTTGGAGTATCAGTCTCAGAAAAGACACTTGTGCCCAGATATATTTGGTTCTGTTGCAATCCTTGTGGAGCTCCTGTCCTCTTTAGGTCTACTAACTCCCCTTTCTTTCATATGATTCCCTACACTCTGTCCAAAGTTTGGTTATGAGTCTCAGCATCTGCTTTGATACACTGCTGGGGTAGAGTCTTTTAGAGGCCCTCTGTGGTAGGCTCCTGTCTTGTTTCCTGTTTTCTCCTTCTTCCAATGTCCATCCCATTTGTCTTCCTGAGTGAGGATTGAGCATCTTACCCAGGGTCCTCCTCCTTGCTTAACTTATTTAGGTTACAGATTTTAGTATGTTTATCCTATGTTATATGTCTAATATCCACTTATAAGTGAGTATATACTGTATGTGTCTTTCTACTTCTGGGGTACCTCACTCAGGATGATCTTTTTTAGATCCCATTATTTGCCTATAAATTTCATTATTTCCTTGCTTTTAATTGCAGAGTCGTATATTATTGTATAAATATACCACAATTTCTGTATCCATTCCTCTGTTGAGGGGCTACTGGGTTGTTTCCAAGTTCTGGCTATTATGAATAAAACTGCCATGAACATGGTTGAACAGATGTCCTTATGTACTTGCGCATATTTTGGATATATGCCTAGGAGTGGTATAGCTGGCTTCTTGAGGAAGCCCTATTCCTAATGGCCTGAGAAAGGGCCAGATTGATTTCCAAAATGGTTGTATAATTTTACATTCCCAAAAGAAATGGAGGACAGTTCCCATTTCTCCACATCCTCTAAAGCATGCATTGTCACTTGAGATTTTGACCTTAGCCATTCTGATGAGTGTAAGGTGAAATCTCGGGGTTATTTTGATTTGCATTTCCCTGATGACTAAGGATGTTGAGCATTTCTTTAAGTGTTTCTCTTCCATTAAATATTCTTCTACAGAGAATTTTCTGTTTAGATTTGTACCCCTCCTTTTTTTAGTTGGGTTATTTGATTTGTTGCTATTTATCTTCTTTAGTTCTTTATATATACTGGATAGTAGGCCTCTGTCAGATATAGAGTTGGTGAAGATCCATTCCTAGCCTATAAGTTGTCCTTTTGTTTCGATTACAGTGTCCTTTGCTTTACAGAAGCTTTTCAGTTTCAAAAGGTCCCATTTATAGATTGTTGATCTTAGAGCCTGTGCTGTTAGTGTTCTGTTCAGTAAGTTGTCTCCTGTGACAATGAGTTCTAGGCTGTTCCCAAATTTTTCTTCTAACAGATTTAGAGTATCTGGTTTTAGGTTGAGGTCTTTGATCCACTTGGGCTTTAGTTTTGGGCAGGGTGATAAATATGGATCTATTTTCATTTTTTCTACATGTAGATGTCCAGTTAGACCAGCACCATTTGTTGAAGATGCTGCAGTCTTTTTTCCATTGTATGGTTTTGGCTTCTTTGTCAAAAATCAAGTATCCGTAGGTATGTGGATTTATTTCTGGGACTTCTATTAGGTTTGATTGATCCATCATTCTGTTTGTATGCCAATACCATTCATTTTTTTTATTACTTCTGCTCTGTAGTACATCCTGAGATCACGATTGGAGATACCTAGAGACGATCTGTTGTTGTACAGGATCATTTTGGTAATTCTGGGTTGTTTTTGTTTTGTTTTGTTTTTTCCATATGAAGTTGAGAATTGTTTTTTCAAGATCTGTAAAGCATTGTGTTGGTATTTTGATGGAAATTGCACTGAATCTGTAGGATGGCCATTTTTACTATGTTAATCCTACCGATCTATAAGCACGGGAGATCTTTCCATTTTCTGACATCTTCTTCAATTTCTTTCTTCAGAGAATGAAGTTTTTTTTTGTCAAAGAGGTTTTTCACTTGCTTGTTTAGAATCACACCAAGGTACATTATGTTTTTAGTGGCTATTTTGAAGTTTGTTGTTTCCCTTATTTCTTTCTTGGCCCTTTTGTCTGTGGTATACAGGAAGGTTTCTGATTTTTTTGAGTTACTTTTGCATCCAGCCACTTGGCTGAATGTTGTTTATCACCTGATATAGTTTTCTGGTTGAATTTTTGGGGTCGCTCATGTATACTATCATATCATCTGCAAATAGTGATACTTTGACTTCTTCCTTTCTGATTGTATCCCATTGATTTCTCTTAGTTGTCTTAGTACTCTAGCTAGGACTCTAAGTACTATGTTGAAGAGATATGGAAAGTTTGGCAGCCTTGCCTTGTCCCTGATTTCAGTGGGATTGGTTTAGGTTTCTCTCCATTGAGTTTGATGTTGGCTATAAGCTTGCTGTATATTGTCTTTACTAAGCTTAGGTATATGCCTTGTATCCCTGATATCTCCAATACTTTAAACATGAATGGGTGTTAGATTTTTTTCAAATGATTTTTCTGCTTTGGGTAGTTTCTCAATGCCTTAGTTAGTTTGACTAAGGGTTTGTCTACATGTTGATTTTCTCAAAGAACCAGCTCGTAGTTTCATTAATTCTTTGAACTCTTTTATTTGTTTCTAATTTGTTGATTTCAGCCCTTCAATTGAATATTTCCAGGCATCTATTCCTCTTGGGTGTGTCTGCTTCTTCTTTTTTATTTCTAGGGCTTGCAAGCGACCCATTAAGTTGCTTGTATGAGATGTTTCAAATTTCTTCTTGAAGGCACTTAGTGCTATGAATTTTCCTCTTACCATTGCTTTCATTGTGTCCCATAAATTTGGGTATTTTGTGCCTTCATTTTCATTGAATTCTAGGAAGTCTTTAATTTCTTTCTTTTTTTTTTCTTCCCTAACACAGCTATCATTGAGTAGCAAGTTGTTCAGTTTCCATGTGTTTGTAGACTATTTGCTATTTCTGTTGTTGTTGAGGTCCAGCTTTAATCCATGGTGGTCAGATAGGATACAGGGGATTATTTCAATCTCCTTTAATCTGTTGAGGCTTGCTTTGTTACCACCCATAAGGTTTATTTTGGAGAAAGTTCCATGAAGTGCTAAAAAGAAGATTTACTCTTTTGAGTTTGGGTAAAAAGTTCTATAGACATCTATTAGGTCCATTTGATTTAGGACTGATGTAAATGCCATTATTTCCCTATTTAGCTTCTCTTTAGATGATCTGGTGATAGTGGAGTGTTGAAGTCCCCCACTATTACGGTGTTGGATTGATGTGAGATTTCAGCTTTAATAATGTTTCATTTACAAATGTAGGTGCTCTTGTATTTAGGGCATAGATGTTCAAAATTATGATATCCTCTTGGTGGATTTTTCCTTTGATGAGAATAAAGTGCCCTTCCTCATCTTTTTTGATTAATTTTGGTTGAAAGTCTATTTTATTAGATAATAGGATAGCTACCCCAGCTTGTTTTCTGGGTCCATTGGCTTGAAAAGAATTTTTCAGCCCTTTACTCTGAGGTAGTGTTTATCTTTGTTGCAGAGGTGTGTTTTTTAGATACAACAGAATGTTGGATCCTGTTTCTGTATCCATTCTGTTAGTCTGTGTCTTTTTATTGGAGAGTTGAGTTCATTGATGTTGATAGATAATAGTGACCAATGAATGTTAGTTCCTTTTATTGTGGGGTTGGTGGTGTTACCATGATTCATTGCTTGTTTTTGTTGTTGTTGTTGTTGTTGTTTGTTTGTCTGTTTTTTTGTAAAGTAATCTTTATCCTGTTTTGTTGGGTGTAGTTGTTTTCCTTTCATTGGAGTTTTCCTTCTAGTATCTTTTGTAGGGCTGGTTTTCTGTGTAAATATTTTTCAAATTTAGTTTTCTGTGGAAAAATTTGTTTTCTCCAGCTATGTTGATTGAAAGCTTTACTGGGTAGAGCAGTCTAGGTTGGCATCAGTGGTCTCTTAGAGTCTGCATGATATCTGGCCAGGCCCTTCTGGCTTCCATAGTTTTTGTTGAGAAGGTTGGTGTGATTCTGATATGTCTGCTTTTATATGTTACTTGGTCTTTTTCCTTTGCTGCTTTTAATATATTTTCTTTGTTCGGTAGATTTATTGTTTCGACTATGATGTGACATGAGATTTTTCTTTTTTGGTCTAGTCTTTTGGGTGTTCTGTAGGCCTCTTGTGTGTTTATGAACATCTCTTTAAGTTGGTTAAATTTTCTTCTATGATTTTCTTGATAATATTTTCTTGACCTTGGAGCCTAGAATCTTCTTTTTCATCAATTCTTCTTATTCTTAGATTTTGCCTTTTCATGGAGTCCTTGATTTCTTGGATGTTTTGTGTTTGGGATTTTTCTGATTTTACTTTTTTTTTGAGAGATGTATCAATTTCTGCAAGTGTTTCTTCAGCACCTGTAATTCTTTCTTCAGTCTCTTGTATTCTATTGGTGATGCTTATCTTTGTGGTTCCTGATCTTTTCTCTAAGTTCTCCAACTCCAGGGTTTTCTCTGTTTGTGTTTTCTTTATTAATTCTTTTTTTTCTTTTTTTAATATTATTTTTCTTTTTAGTTACATTTTGTTAACTCTGTGTCCCAGCTGTATCCCGCTCCCTCATTCTCTCCCCAACCCCACATTCCCTCCCTGGTCTCTTCCCTGCCCCTTTCCACATCCACAATGAAATACTACTCAGCAATCAAAAAGGAGGAAATCATGAAATTTGCAGGCAAATGGTAGGATCTAGAAAAGATCATTCTGAGTGAAGTATCCCAGAAGGAGAAAGACAAACATGGTATATACTCGCTTATATTAATTGTAATTATGTTTTCACCCTTTATATCATTTCTGTCATGTGTTTTAATGTGGATTCCTGTCTTTCTCTGTATTCTCTATTTTTTTTTGTTCATTTCCTCTCTATATGCCACTTATTGTGCCTCTACTTGTACCTCTATTTGCTTGGTTGTATTTGTCTGTATTTTTTTTGCGATCTCTGTTTGTTTCCTCATTATTTGTCTCCATTTGTATGGCCCTTTCTTTGATAGCTTTGCCTGTTTCCTCTTTAGGTGCCTCTAATAACTGGATAAGCATAGCTTTAAAATCATTTTCCTGTTTTTCCTGATGAATTGGAGTATCCATTGATTTTGGGGGTTGCTGGTGAAGCCATGATGTCCTGATTTTTGTTGGATGTGTTCTTACGTTGACCTCTGGCTATCTGCTTATCAGTAATCTACTCTTTTTTCCTGGATTCTGTAGTTCCAGACTGGGACTACAGAGAAAACTGGGTCCTTCTTTCTCTGGTGTCTGGAGTATTCTTCAGGAATACTGTATCTAAGGGAGGAATGTCTGCAGACACAGAAACACAAATGTGGGCAAGCAAGTGTGTGAGTGTGCATGGAAGTGTTCCTTAAAGGACAGGATGCTAGAGACTGTAGATGCCTGGAATGTGGGGCAGGGGGTGGGGCAGGCACAGGAGGGGTAGTGGGAGCTGGATGTTTTTGCGGGTACAATGTGCGTGTGCAGATTCCCTGAATACCTTAGTGGCCTGCAGGCCACTGGTATTCTGCTCTGTCTGGGCTCCAGGAGTTGTTTGCCTGGATTCCACTAATATACTTGGAGAATAGGGGCTTCAATGTTGAGAACACTGTCCCAAAAATCCCCTTGTTGCCCACAGTGGGTGTGTGGGTGAGAGGGATCCAATGTCTGGCTGCTAGCTTAGAGACACCCTGGATCTATAGACACTTGAAGGTGCACTTGCTCTCTAGCAGGTCTAATTGCAAAGCACAGGGGTTCCCCTGTTTTCTACTCTCAGATTTTGGCCTGCTTGGGCAAATACAAGTGTAGGAGGTCTGTCAGCTCAGTGGTGCTGCAGCCACAGACCTTGGGAGTCCAGCAGCAGCAGTGAAACTGGGAGACCAGTATAGATGCCAGCTGGGAAGTCCTGGGAAACCACTGCAGTGGTCCACAGACCTGGGTGGTTTGGCAGGTCTGGAAGGCTTTGGAGACCTGAGTGACCTGGTGAATCTCAGGGGCCTTGCCTGGTATACCTGCTCGGTGACCAGAGACCTGGAAGGCTGGTACTGCTGGTAGTTGCCATTGAGTATCCAGTAGCCCTTCCCCTGCTGTCTCAGTCACCAAGCAGGGGTTCTTTGCTATGACCAGGCACTTCAGGCAGCCTCTGATGAGGAGGGGGAAGCCCAACAAGGGGAAGCGCAGGGAAATCGAATGTTCACCAGTGTCTGTCCCCAGAGAATTTCACCAGCGACCTGGATCTAAATGGTTGAGCTCACATGTTGTCCCCTCTCACCCAGGAAGCCTCAATGTTGATGTTTTGGCTTAAGCTGCCCCTCCACTCACCAATTTTGGAGTTTTAGATCCTCTGCCTCTCAGATATGGTGCATGTTGGTGGCCACCATCTTGGATCTCCCCTCATTATTTTTAATATGTCTTGTTACATTATTTTTGTGTTTTACCTAATCTATAATATCCAAAGGAGTAACACTTGTAAAGGAAGTGTTTTAAATTTTACTCTGAGTGATGTTAATTTTTATGACAATATAAGGTTATTAAAAGATGTAATCTACCACAAAAGGCATCTGAAAGACTCTACCTAGCAGTGTTTCAAAGCAGACACTAAGACTCATAACCAAACCCTCGGCAGAGTGCAGGGAATCATATGAAAGAAGGGAAGTTAGTATGATATGGAAAGGATAGGAGCTCTACAAGGACCAAATATATCCGGGCACAGGGTCTTTTCTGAGACTGACACTCAACCAAGGACCATCTATGGATATAACCTAGAACTTCTGCTGGGATGTGGCCCGTGGTAGCTCAGTAACCAAGTAGTTTTCCAAAGTAAGGGGAACACAGACTATTTCTAACAGGATCTCAAGGGCAGGCTGTTTGACACCCCCCCCCCAGGGGAGGAGCAGTCTGTTAGGCTAGAGAGGAGGACTTTGCAGCCAGCCCTGAAGGTACCTGATAAAACAGGGTCAAATGAAAGGGGAGGAGGTCCTCCCCTATCAGTAGACTTGGAAAGGGGCAGGGAGGAGACCAGGGAGGGAGTGCGGGGTTGGGGAGGGAATGAGGGAGCGGGATACAGCTGGGACACAGAGTTAACAAAATGTAACTAAAAAGAAAAATAAAATTAAAAAAAATAAATAAAAGATGTAATCCAATCAAACTGCTTTTGTTTGGGACCTAAGTAAATGTATAAAACACAGTAATGACAAATGCATGTTATGTCTCAATGAAAGTAGGCTATTAAACACAGCTGTTCGTCAAATATAGATCTAGATGTTGTATAGATATTTGTATGTTTAATTAAGATTTATCATGAAGAGACACTAAGCAATGGAATGGATCCTCTGTAATACATGATGACATCTTGAGATCTGCTGAGGTTTTAAGAGTAAGAAAGGACAAGGGATTACCTTTCAAATTTATAACATAATCCTTTTTCAGTTTCATTCTACTGGCTCTGACCTGTTTGTTTCCTACAGACCTAATCTGACAAAATAAATTTGTGTATTTTTCATCTCTCCTCAAATTGTTACATCTGTATCTGTTTCTGTCCTACAGGTTGTATTCCTCTGGAGAACCTGCTTCATAGATTAGTTACAGCTTTCACAGAACCCTACTTTTTGTTACTTATTTAAAACTTTTGGCATTATGTCAAGTGTTTATAAGCAAGCCCTACTTAAAAAAACGTAATCATTATTGTTTGTTTTGTTATGATATCACATAAAATATAGTCTCCCCTTTAATACATTTTTGTTTCTTTTCCCCTTTTAAAATATTTATTTGGTACTGTAAGTAGAAGTTGGATGCATACCAAGAAAATATCATTCCATTTGCAAGTGGATAAAACTTACTAAAACTCACCATTTCTGACCATGAAATCCTGACAACCACTGGACTTGGGTTAAAAATCTTACCAATCCCCATCCTAAAAATCTCTACTATGGAAAGCTCTAACCACAAGAAACACTGTATAAACATTGTTCCATTATCTGCTGCTTCTCAACCAGTGATAGCTATCCTTCAGGGATTTTTTTTTTCCTCCCAATAAATCTGTTGTGTGAGGTTTGTTGTGCTCAGTGACTTTGTGGTATTTCTTGGCTCCCAATTGCCAGGATATGTTTTCCTTCAGAGCTGTAACACTCATTTTGGGAAAACCTTTCCTCTCAGAACTCCCAGTAGGAAGCCAGAGATGTATTTCCCTCAGAGATGTAATATTTATATAACTTAAATATATTCCCAGCCATTTATATTTTTGTTTTTCATTTTTAAATAGAGTATTACTAAGTTTTCTAGCTAACCTTAAACATGATTCTTGTGTCTTGCCTTTCTAAGCAGCAGGGAATTTTAGATCTATGCCATGAGACCTGGTTTTCTTTTCACTTTATGATTCATGCTGAATTTTAGACAAATATGTGTTCTACACACCCCATTTGCATATGTGAGATATTATTTTATCTGGCATTAAAAATCCTTCATTCCTTGGTTAAAGGATGGTTATGTTGTGTCCAGTTTGCAAGACCCCAAAAGACCACAGACCACACCAGCAGTCAGAAATCATATGCAAAAACAAAGGGCCTTTATTTCAGGCTTAAGCTAGGGCTCCCAGCATAAACTGACACAGATGTCAGAGACTAGGAGCCCTGAGTCTGGAAAGAATCTAGGTTTTATAGGGTTTTTAGAAAGAGGAAGGGGCTTCCATAATTGGCAGTTATAGGATTGGGTGACATTTAGCAATAGCAAGCTTGTTACGTAGTGATTGGTTAGAGGAAAGCTGTAACCATCTGGAGTAACTATTTTGATAACCATAATGACAACATGTAATGGTTTTAGGAACCACAGTCACAAAGCTCATTTTGACCTCTTTTCTAATCAGCTAGTTTCAAGGTTGATCATTGTATGATCATTCTCAGAAATGTAGCTTTCTGTAAGTGCAAACGTGTTTCTGACGCTGAGGTAAGTTTTAGGTCACATATAAGAAGGAGATCATTAACAAAATGGAGTCTGTTATGTTCAGGCTCTTCAGTTTATCTGTTTTTCAAGTCAAATCCTGTGAAACTCTTACAGCTTTTCAGACTCCTATGCTGAATAACACAATTTTCTTAAAAGATCACCATCTCTGGGAAATTCACAATGGAGTTGTGTTTTGTTTCATTTTACCTGAGTGAAACAAAATATCCAATCGTCATGATTATTTGTGAACTAACTTGTTAAGAGAACCAACAGCACAGGCTACAAGACCAACACTCAATAAATGGGACCTCATGAAACTGAAAAGCTTCTATTAGCAAAGGACAATGGCGTCAAAACAAAACGACAGCCTACAGATTGGGAAAGGATCTTTATCAACCCTATATATGACAAAGGGCTAACATCCATAATATATAAAGAACTCAAGAAACTAAACAGCAACAAATCAAATAATCCAGGTAGGTAAACTTTTACAACCAATTTGGAAATCAATTTGGTGCTTTCTCAGAAAATCAGGAACAGTGCTAACTCAAGATCCAGCTATACCACTCCTAGGCATATATCCAAAATATGCTCAAGTATACAATAAGAAAATTTGCTTAACCGTGTTTGTAGCAGCTTTATTTGCAATAGCCAGAATCTGGAAACAACACAGATGTCCCTCAGTTGAGGAATGGATTCAGAAATTATGATACATTTACACAATGGAACACTACTCAGCAATTAAAAACAAGGAAATCATGAAATTTGCAGGCAAATGGTGGGCACTAGAAAAGATCATTCTGAGTGAGCTATCCCAGAAGCAGAAAGACACACATGGTATATACTCACTTATAAGTGGATAGGAGACCTATATAAGATAATCATACTAAAATCTGTACACCTAAAGAAACTAAGCAAGACGGAGGACCCTGGGTAAGATGCTCAGTCTTAATTCAGAAAGGCAAATTGGATAGATATTGGAAGAATGTGAAAATAAGGAACAAGACAGGAGCCTATCACAGATCGCCTACTCTACCCAGTAGGGTATTAAAGCAGATGCTAGACTTATAGCCAAACTTTGGGCAGAGTTCAGGTAATCTTATGAAAGAATGGGGAAATAGAAAGACCTAGAAGGGGTGGAGAGATAGCTCAGTGGTTAAGAGCACTGTCTGCTCTTTCAAAGGACCCGGGTTCAATTCTAAGCAACCACATGACCACATGGTGTCTCACAACTGTCTGTAACGCCAACTTCAAGGCATCTTTCACCTTCACACTAATGCACATCTAAAATTAAATAAAATATTAAAAAAAAAAAACAGAAAGACCTGGAAGAGTCTGGAAATCAACAAGGAGAACAACAGAACCAAAAAATCTGGATCTGTGGGTCTTTTCTGAGACTGATACTCCAACTAAAGACTATTTATGGAGATAGCCTGGACCCCCTGCATGGAGGTAGCCCTCTGTGAGAGGGAGCCATCTCAGTCTCCAAATAGACTCCCTAATAAGGGTAGCAGGGGCTGTCTCTGACATGAAGCATCCTGATCAAAGCATGGAATACCTTTTCACATATGGACAAGAGTGGTATACTATAGGTGAGACTTGAGGTATATCCATTCCAAATTTTCTCAGGAACCACCATATTGCTTTTCATAGTCGCTGTAGAAGTTTTTACCACAGCCAGGGAAGAAGAAATGTGCCCCTTGCTCCACATCCTCATCAGCATGAACTGATATTTGTGTTATTGAATGTGTAAGATGGAATTTCACAGTAGTTAATTCTGAAAATGGATAATCTAGGTAAGCTAACAGGAGCTATAAAGGCAACCACCATCAACAGAATACAAGAGATGAAAGAGAATCTTAGATGCTGAAGATATGATAGAAGAAATAGATACAACGGTCAAAGAAAATGTTAAATCTAAAAAATATCCTGCCACAAAACAATTGGGAAATCTGGGACACTATGAGAAGACCAAACATAATAGTAAGAAAAGGGGAAGAATCCCAACTCAAAAGCTCAGAAAATATTTTCAACAAAATCATAGAATAAAAATTTCCTAAGTTAAAGGAGATGCCTAAAATATACAAAAAAAAAAAGAAAGAAAGCATTCAGAACACTGAAAAGAATTGACCAGAAAAGGAAATCTCCTTGCCACATAATAATCAGAAGACTAAACATGCATAATAAAGAATATTAAAAGCTGCAAAGGAAAATTAGTGACATATAATGGTAGACCTATTTGGATTACACCTGTATTCTCAATGGAGACTCTAAAAGCCACAAGTGTCTGGAAAGATGTCCTGCAGATTATATGAGTCCACAGATGCCAGCCAAGACTCCTGTATCCAGAAATACTTTTAATCACTATACATGGCGAAAACAAGATATTCCATGAAATCAAATTCAAATAATGTAAGTTTATAAATCCAGCCCTAAATAAGATAATAGAAAACCTCAGCCCAAGAAAGTAAACAAAACCCAAGAAAACACACACACAAAAAAAAACGAATAATCTCATATCACTAAAACCAAAATTAGGAGGACACACACATACAAACACACTCGTAAATACAGACTCACACACACACATACATACATACTCCCACACACCACCCCCACTAATAACAATAAGAACAACAAAATTACAAGAATTAACAATCATTGATTATTCTTTTTGCCTAGCTTCTTAGCTTAGGTGTACAGATTTTAGGATGTTTTACTTGTATTGTATGTCTAATATCCACTTAGATATATACCATCTGTGAGTATATACCATGTGTGTCTTTCTGATTCTGGGACACCTCACTCTGAATGATCTTTTCTAGTTTCAGCCATTTGCCTGCAAATTTCATGATTTCCTTGTTTTTAATAGCTGAGTGGCATTCCATTTTGTAAATAAACTACAATTTCTGTATCCATTCCTCAGCTGAAGGACATCTAAGTTATTTCCAGGTCCTGGTTATTACAAATAATGCTGTTATGAACATGGTTGAGCAAATGTCCTTTTTGTATACTTAAGCATATTTTGGATACATGCCTAGGAGTGGTGTAATTGATTTTGAGGAAGCAATATTCTCAGTTTTCTGAGAAAGTGCCAGATTGATTTCCAAAGTGGTTGTACAAGTTTATAGTCCCACCAAGAATGTAGGAAGGTTCCTCTTTCTCCACGTCCTCTCCAGCATGTGGTGCCACTTGAGTTTTTGATGTTAGCCATTCTATGGGTATGAGGTGAAATCTCAGAGTCATTTTGATTTGCATTTCCCTGATGACTAAGGACATTGAGCACTTCTTTTAAGTATTTCTCTGCCAGACCCTAGGGAAGTTGCTCAATCCTCATTCAGAAAGACAAACAGGATAGACATCAGAAATGGGAGAAAACAGGGAACAGGACAGGAGTCTACCAAGAGGGCCTCTGAAAGTCTCTATTGATGGAGGTATTGAAGCAGATGCTGAGACTCACATCCAGACTTTGGGCAGAGTACAGGAAATCTTATGAAAGAAGTGAAAGATAGAAAGACCTGGAGGGAACAGGAGTTCTGTAAGGAGACCAACAGAACCAAAATTTCTGGCCCAGGAGTCTTTGCAGAGACTGAAACTCCGCCAAGGACCATGCATGGAGATAACCTAGAACCCTGCTCACATGTAGTCCATGGCAGCTCAGTCTTCAAGTGGGTTCCCTAGTAAGGGGAGCAGAAGCTGTCTGTGACATTAACTCTGTGGCTGGCTCTTTGATCACCTCCCCTTGTGGGGTACAGCCTTGCCAGGCCACAGAAGAATATAATGCAGCCAGTACTGATGAGTCCTTATAGGCTAGGGTCAGACAGAAGGGGAGGAGGTTCTCCCCTATTAGTGGACTAGGGGAGAAACATAAGAGGAGAAGAGAGAGTGAGTGTGGGCTTGGGAGGAGATGGGTTGGGGGCTATAGCTGTGATACAAAGTGAATAAATTGTAATAAATGAATAATAAATAAAAAACAATCATTTGTCATTATTTTTCTCAAAATCAGTGGACTAGATTCCCCAATAAAATGTCACAGACTAACAGAGTGCATACAAGAAAAATACCTCAATATCAAAGATAGTCATTACCTCAGAGTAAAGAGTTAGAAAAAGATTTTTCCAAGCAAATGGCCCTAAGAAGAAAGCTGGCATAGCCATTATAATATCTAGCAAAGTAGACCTCAAACCAATATTAATCAAAAGAAATGAGAACACTTCATAGGACACCTCATACTCATTAGTGGAAAAATCCATGAAGGGATGAAATCAATAAAACAGAAACAAAGAACACTATGAAGAATCAATGGAGCAAAACTTTATTCTTTGATAAAATCAACAAGATAGATAAGCCCTAATCCAAATTAATTAAAAGACAGAGAGAAAATGTAGGAA
Organism: Psammomys obesus; assembly: GCF_907164565.1. Taxonomy (NCBI): domain Eukaryota; kingdom Metazoa; phylum Chordata; class Mammalia; order Rodentia; family Muridae; genus Psammomys; species Psammomys obesus. The sequence goes on from NW_026596069.1 coordinate 27,614,911, forward strand.
TTAACAGAATCAGAAAGGAAAGAGGGAACACCCAAGAAAAACTGAAGAAATCCGAAGAATCATTAAGTCATACAGTAAAAATTTGCTCTCTGGCAAGGCATGGTTGTACACACCTGAAATTCCAGCACTCTTGGAGGCAGAGGCAGGATTGCTGTGAGTTCGAGGCCAATCTGGTTTACAAAGCGAGTCCAGGAGAGCCAAGGTACACAAGGAAACCCTGTCTTTGCCTTGAAACAAACAAACAAAAAACAAACAAAATAAAAAATGCAACAAAACAAAACACTTTGTGCTCCACAAAATTAGACCTATAACCTCTAAGTAAATAGAAGCAGTTATTGAAAGTCTCCAAATCATAAAAGTCCCAAGGACAGAAGGTTTTAGTTCAGAATTTTAACAGATTTTTCAAAGAGTTATCTCAGGTACTCTTCAAATGATTCCACACAAGAGAAACAGAAGAAACATTATCAAATTCATTTTATGAGACTATAGTTTCCCTGATATACAAACCACACAAATATTCAACAAAGAAATTGAACTACAGCCCGATTTCTCTTATGAATATAGATGCAAAAACACCCACAATCTTCTGAATACAGGGCTTAGGTCCTCACCACGCATTCTCCTTGGTTGGTGCATCAGTCCCTGCAGGTCTGCCTGGGCCCAGATTTGTTGGCTATGTTTGTCCTCCTGTGGAGCTCCTGTCTGCTCTGGGGCCTTCTACTCCACCACACTTCTATAAGACTCCCTGTGCCCTGCTGAAATTTTGGCTGTAAATCTCAGCATCTGTTTTGATACCCTGCTGGGTGAAATCTTTCAGAAGACATCTATTGTTGGCTTCGGTCCTGTTTCCTCTCTTCAACCACTCCAGGTGTATATTCTATTTGCCCTTTTGAGTGAGAATTAAGCATCTCCCTAGAGTGTTCCTTGCTACTTTAAAGTAATTCAAGTGACCTGTAGAGAGGGGATTGGCGCTGGGATCTCCAGTGCTGTGTGAGACCCTCAGGTTTGTGGAGCCTGGCCAAAGATTTCCAATGTCTCAAAGCCTTGAAGCTTCTCCACGATACCACTGAGCCAGGGATGGCTTAGTTTTTCTTATACTGTAGAGAGAATTTGGAAAAAAAAAAGGGGGGGATATTTTTGGAAATATATATAATTTATATTTTATTTATATACATTTGTTGCATGCATGAGTCACCATTAAAATGGGAAATATGACTTTACAAATAAGAATTGATTAAATTCCCAAAGTACATCCAAGATTGTGTATCTCTCGCTCTCTTTCTGTGTGTGTGTGTGTGTGTGTGTGTGTGTGTGTGTGTGCGTGTGTGTGTGTGTACATTTTAACTAGTCACTGACTTGGTTGTCATAAGTGTAAAGTAGATGGTAAACTAAACCTGTATTCAGAAGTAGCCAATAGGCAGCTCAGTCACCAAGGAAGGTTTCCCCAATAAGGAGAGCAGGTGGTGTCTCTTACAGGACTCTTTTGCCTGGTCCTGGCTCACTTCCTGCTGGGTGGGAGGTGGACTTGCCAGAGAGAAAAAGAATGCAGCCAATCCTGATGAGACTTGATAGGCTGAGGTCAGCTGGTAAAGGAGGAGTGCTCCCCTTTTTGATGACTACAGGAGAGGGATAGGTGGAGAAGATGGATAAAAGGTGGGACTGGGATGAAACAAGGGAGGAGGCTATGCTTGGGATGTAACCGGAATAAATTTTTAAAAAGAAATTCAAATAAAAATGAGATATTTTCTAAAGTACTGAATTTGAATTTATTTGTTGCACAACAATCAAAAAATGTAAAAAGTAAAAATACCACAATTTCTGTATCCATTCCTTCGTTGATGGACATCTGGGTTGTTTCCAGGTTCTGGCTATTACAAATAAAGCTGCTACAAACATGGTTGAGCAAATGTCCTTGTTGTGAACTTGAGCAAATTTTGTGGTATTTTTACACAATGGAATACTACTCAGCAATCAAAAATGAGGAAATCATGAAATTTGTAGGCAAATGGTGGGATCTAGAAAAGATCATTCTGAGTGAAGTATCCCAGAAGGAGAAAGACAAACATGGTATATACTCACTTATATAGACTTACAGAGATATGATAAACATAATGAAGTCTATACACCTAAAAAAGATAAACAAAAAAGCAGACCTGGGGTAAGATGATCAATCCTCACTTAGAAAGACAAATGAGATGTGCATTGGACGTATGACAGGAGTCTATCCCAGAAGGCTTCTGAAAGACTCTACCAAGCAGCGTTTCAAAACAGATACTAAGACTCATAACCAAACCTTGGGCAGAAGGGGAGTTAGTATGACAGGGAAAGGATAAGAGCGCCACAAGGACCAAATATAGCTGGCACAGGGTTTTTTTCTGAAACTGTTTCTCCAACCAAGGATCATGTATGGATATAACCTAGAACCTTTGCTCTGACAAAGCTTGTGGTAGCTCAATAACCAATTGGTTTCCATAGCAAGAGGAACAGGGACTATCTCTGACAGGAACTCAATGGCAGGCTCTTTGACCTCCCCAACCCCCAAGGGAGGAGCAGTCCTGCTAGGCCACAGAGAAGGACTTTGCAGCCAGTCCTGAAGATACCTGATAAAACAGGGTCAGATGAAAGAGGAGGAGGTCCTCCCCAATCCGTGGACTTGGAAAGGGGCAGGAGGAGCTGCAGGAGGGAGGGTGGGATTGGGAGGGAAGAAGGGAGCGGGATACAGCTGGGATACAGAGTTAATAAAATGTAACTAATAATAATAAACAATAATAAAAAAATTAAAAAAGTAAAAAGTAAACAGAGTGATTAAATGATGTTAAATTATGGGAAAACAACAACAAAAAATGAATCAGGGGAGTAATATGAAAGTATGAGGTCAAATTATAATTTTGTAATGTTTGCTTCTTCAATTCAATGCCGGGTATGGTAGTGATATCTCAGGCATGTCACAAATTTGAAAGGTTTATTTATTGTAAAGTTTGTTTTATCAGCAATCCAGAATGATTTTTTAACTTCCATTTCAGTAATCTATAATTATTTCACATCAAAATATGGAATTAAAAAATTTATTCTTGTGAAAGTAGTAGGGATACATTTTCTTCTTAAAAAAATCACTTTCTGAAGCATTGTATTAGTTAGAACATTAAAATGAAAATGTAAATAATTATGAAGTGTATCTAATTAATTCACCAAATATTTATGTAATTATTGTACAACACTTCTGTTTGTTTCAGCTTTATGGTTTTATGTAGTTTAATGTCATCTAGACACAAATTAAAGTTTTCTGAGAGGAGGAAACTTCAAGAAGGTTAATTAAAAAAACCTAAGAAACATTAAGAAAATGTGTGTTGCCACCTTAAAAACAAAACAAAACAAAAGAAAACAAAAAAACACCAACAACCCAAATCTGTAGACACACCCAAAAGATCAACCACCATGGACAATTAGTAATTAGTTAGCATCCCAGAGATTCAGATATGGTTCAACATACAAAAATCAGTCACTATAATCCACCATATAAACAAATTGAATAAAAAAAATAAAAACATATTATCATCTCACCTAGATGCAAACAAACAAACAACAACAACAACAACAACAGCACCTTTGACAATATCTGACACCCATGCTGGGACTTAGTGGCACATACTTTTAACCCCAGCACTCAGGAAGCAGAAGCAGGCAAATCTCTGAGTTCAAGGCCATTCTGGTATACAGAGAGATTTTCAGGATGGAGAGGGCTACACATAGAAACTCTGTCACAGAACTATCTATCTATCTAACTACCTAACTAACTAAAACAAAACAAAAAACAAACCCAAAACATTTTGAGAGATTAGAGATACAAAGAACATACATAAACATAATAAAAAACAATTCGCAGCAAATCTATACCCAACAACAAATTAAATGGAGAGAAACTTAAAGTAATCCCACTAAAATCAAGAACAAGACAAGGCTTTTTAATTTGTTGATACCTATTCGTTTTAGGACTTGACGTTCTAGTTACAGCAAAAATAAATGAAGCTAATCAAGGGATATAAATTAGAAAGAAGTCAAAGAATTGTTATTTGCAGATGATATAATATTATATATATAAGCAGCCACAAAAATTTTATGAGAGAACTCTACATCTGATAAACACTTTCAGCAAAGTGGCTAGATACAGAGGACCTCTGAAAAGCTTTGCCCTGTAGACTATCAATGCAGATGCTGAGACTTATGGGCAACCTTTGGGCAGAGTGCAGGAATCTTAGGAAAGAAGTGGGAAACAATAAGATCTGGAGAGGACAGGAACTCCACAAGGAGAGCAACAGAACCAAAAAATATGAGCACAGTGGTCTTTCCTGAGACTGCTATTCCAACCAAGGACTATGCATGGAGATAACCTAAGACCGCTGCACAGTTGTAGCCCATGGAAGTTCAGTATCCAAGTGAGTTCCATTGTAACAGGAACAGGGACTATCTCTGACATGAACTGATTGGCCTGCTCTTTAATTACCTTTTCCTGAGGGGGAAGCAGCATTGCCAGGCCACAGAAGAGAATGCAGCCACTCCTCATGAGACCTAATTGACTAGGATCAGAAGGAAAGAAAAGAAGTCCTCCCCTATCAGTGGACTTGGGGAGGGGCATGCAGGCAGAGGGTGGAAGAAGGGAGGGATTGGGACAGGAAGAGGGAGGGAACCACAGGGGGGATACAAAGTGAGTAAAGTGTAATTAATAAAGAAAAATTAAAAAAAACCCACCTAAACAAAAAAGACAATCATATTGAAAAAGAATATAAAATATATTGTGTAACTCTAAACAAGCAAGTGAAAGACTTGTATGAAAAAAGTTTCAAGTTATTGAAAAAATAAATTGAAGAAGATATCAGCAGATAGAAAGATCTCCCAGGCTCATGGGAGAATCAACTTAGTATAAAAGTGGCTCTCTTACAAAAGCTATCTAAAGAGTCAATGCAATCCCCAACAAAGTTCCAATACAGTTATTCACAGACATTGAAATGACAATATTCAACTTTGTATGAAAACACAAAAAATCCAGGATAGTTAAAAGCAATCCTAAACAATAAAGACAAAACAAAACAAAGGAAAGAAAAAATAAAAATGAAAAATTGGCGGTGTCATCATCTCTGATTTCAAGCACTTCTATGGAGCTATAGTACTAAAAAACATTTGGTATTAACATAAAAACAGAAACTTTTATCAATGGAATTGGAATGAAATCGCAGACATAAATCCACACAACTATGGACTCACATTTTTTTCATAAAGAAGCCAGAAATTCACAATGAAAAAAAGGAAGCATCTTCAGCAATGGTGCTGGTGTAAACGTATATCTGCATGTAAAAGATATGCAAATAGCCCCTTATTTATCACGCTGCAGAAAAGCCAAATTGAAGTAGGTCAAAGACCTCAACATAAAGCCAGACACACACTGATTGTAGGAAATATGCTTGAGCGCATTGGCAAAGGAGACAACTTGCTAAACAGAACACCAATACTGCAAGCACTAAGATCAACAATTAATAAATGAAGCTCATAGAACTGAAAAGCTTCTATAAGGTAAAGGACATCCACATGACAAATTAGCATGCTACAGAATGGAAAAAAGATTTTCACCAGTTCCCCAACAGATAGAGGGCTAATATGCAAAATATTCAAATAACTCAATAAACTAGGTATCAGTGAGCCTAACAATGCAATTTTACGGAGAGTACAGATCAAAATAGAGAATTCCCAATAGAAAAATCTCAAGTGGCTGAGAAACAAAGAAAAATGTCTTTTAAGTTGAGAGTAGTATCACAGTTAGCTGAGCCTGAAGATGTTGGGCAAACGGTACATTACAGTTTTATAAATAGGAGGAAATGATCTAACAGATCTATTTATAATATGGCGAACAACAATGATGTCTTTAATTCTAGAAAAATGTGGAAAATGGATATTAGTGTTCTCAGAACAAAAGCGTTAAGTACGTAAAACATTTTAGTTACTAATTAGTTAGATTTAGCAACAGTAAATTGGTTAGATATAGCTAATTACTGATTGAATTAATTTACATAATTAATAAATGAAGAATATTCCAAAATATAATTTGTACATAATAAACATAATCACTTTATCTGTAATTTTAAAAAAAGGTAAAGAAAATGTTAAATTTCTGTTGTTGGTTTTATAGGTAAGTTTATTATTACACAAGACATACAGCTGACACAGTACAGAGAGCAAGCAGCTCCTGATTCCCTTTTCCTCTATATTTTTATTTCATCAATCTTATCTAGTAGGAAAAAATATGATAGTTGTGATGACTACATTTTTAAGATTTAAGTTTTATTTTCTTCATAAGCAATTAGATATGTTTAAATAGATGTGACTAAAACTACAAATCTGATATGGAAATAATTGTATGAACTTATTGATGTTATTCTAAAAGCTCACCCTTCTATATACCATTTTAAAAATTATCTGCATTATATTTAAGCATTTAGTTTTGCCATTAAGTATGTATAACTATGCATATTTATTTGGTTTTAACTATGTATCTATGTGTTCTATGTTATTTTTTATTTTATTTAAAATAGAATTACATCAATTCTCCTTTCCATTTCCTCAATACAACCTCTTTTTGTTCACTCTATTCTCCCTCAAATTGATAGATCCCTTTTTTGCATATTATATCATGCACATACATGTATATATATACAAAAATATGTGTACACACATATGTATTTATACACATCCACACACAACCTGTTGACACTACTATGGCTTGTGCGTATAAGATTTTAGGGCCAGGGGTGACCATTTTGTATTGGATAACCAATTGGATGAGACTCTAATTGGTGATCATTCCTGGGAAAGACTAATTCCCTCTCTATAGAGAGTTAAGATGTCTATAGTTAATTTGTCTTAGGACAAGGATTTAAGAGATTTCCTATTTCCACATTTTCCTTCTATTAGTATTAGAAGGACTTTTATAGGTAGCTGTTTTGTGTCTTTTATAGGTAGCTGTATTGAAGTATCATTTATTTGTTCATATCACTTGCATGAATGCTAACCATAAAATTTCCTTGAATGTATTAGAAAATGTAATAAAGTCCAATTAACAAATATTAAATACCTTTTAAAAATACTTTTATTATATTTAAGCATAGAAATTTAATCCAGCAGTGAGTGTTTTATAAATGTACTTTACAAAGCATTATGGAAAGCATGAATATTCATTAATTTCACTTTCAAAAGCAAAGGACTCTATCAATAGACCAAAACAGATGTCTACAGATTGGGAAAAGATCTTCACTAATCCTACACCTGACAAAGGGCTAATATCCAGAATACATAAAGAACTTAAGAAAGTAAACACCAACAAGCTAAAAATCTGGTTAAAAATAGGATAAAGAGCTAAACAGAAAATTCTCAACAGACGAATTTCAAATGGTGGAGAAGCCACTGAAGGCCACTGAAAGACACTATGCATCAGGGTATCAAAGCAGATGCTGAGGCTCATAGGTAAACTTTGGGCAAAGTATAGGGAATCTTATGAAAGAAGGAAGAGATAGAAAGACTTGGAGGAGACAGGAGCTCCACAAGGAGAACAACATAACCAAGAAATCTAGCCCCAGGGGTCTTTTCTGAGGTTGATACTCCAACCAAGGACCATGCATGCAGATAAACTAGAACCCTTGTACAGATGTAGCCCATTGCAGCTCAGTCTTCAAGTGGGTTTCCTAGTAAGGGGGAACAGGGACTGTCTCTGACATGAACTGATTGGCCTACTTTTTGGTCACCTGCCCCTCAGGGTGGTGCAGCCTTACCAGACCACAGAGGAAGACAGTGCAGCCACTCCTGATGAGACCTGATAGGCTAGGGTCAGATGAAAGGGGAGAAGGACCTTTCCTATCAGTGGACTTGGGAAGGGGTTTGGGGGGGGGGAGATGAGGGATGGATGGTGAGATTGAACGGGAATGAGGGAGGGGGCTATAGGTGGAATGCAAAGTAAATAAAGTATAATTAATATAAAAAATAAAAATTTTAAAAAATGGTGGAGAAACACTTTAAGATATGCTCAATGTCCTTATTCCAGGGAAATGAAAGCCAAAATGACTCTGAGATTCCATCTTATACTGTTAGAATCACCAAGATTAAAAAAATAAATAAATAAAACTGAAGAGGTATCATGTGCTGGCAAGGATGTGGAGAAAGAGAAATACTCCCCTACTGATGGTAGGAGTGCAAACTCATACAAACACTTGGAAATCAATTTAGCTCTTTCTCAGAAAACTGGGAATAGCCATACCTTAGGACACAGCTATACCACTTCTGGGCATACACCTGAAAGATGTTCCACCATACAAGAAGCACGTTTGCTCAACCATGTTCACAGCAGATTTATTTGAAATAGACAGTAATTGGAAACAACCTAAATCTCCCTCAACTGAAGAATGGATAACAAAACTGTGGTACATTTACACAACAAAATACTACTCAGCTATTAAAAACAATGAAATCATGAAAGTTCCAGGCAAATGGATGGAACTGGAAAAGATCATCCTGAGTGAGGTAACCCAGACACAGAAAGACACTGATAGCATGTAGTCACTTATAAGTGGATTTTAGTCATATAGTACAGGAGAGACACACTACGATGCACAGACCCCAAGAAGATAAGTAACAAGGAGGACCTAAGGAAGGACACATAAATCTCACTCAGAAGGGGAAACAGAATATTCAAAGGTAGTGGTTGAAAAGTGAGAACAAGAGAGAAGATGGAAGGCAGAGAGAAATAAGGGTGGAGATCAGACCTGGGGAGAGTAGGCCTGCAGAGAAAAGAAAAATGGTGGGCAGGAGCATCTCTGTGACAAGCTGCAGACCTAAATCAGAACAGGCCTCTGGGATGATATGAGGGTGACTCTAGCTAAGACTCTTACTAGCAGGGGCCACGAAGAATGAAGAGGACAGGCATTATCTAGACAAGACTAGCAGTAGATGGAGGAGATCACCAACACACCCACAAAGACCTCAATCCAAAACTTACTCTACGAACAAGACCTGCAGGAACAAAGACAGGACATATACAGCAGAGATTGAGGAAATGTCCAAACAATGCAGGGCCCAACCTCATGGAAGAGAGCCAACCCTCATCACTATAAGAATACTCTGATATGCTTGCAGACAGGAGCTACCAGAGCTGTCCTCTTAGAGGCTTCACCCAGAAACAGGTAGAAACTGTAGATTTCTCCACCCAGAAACAGGTAGAAACAGGTAGATACTGAGATTCAGCCAAACACTGGGCGAAGCATAGGGAGTCTACTGGAAAAAAAAAAGGGGAAAGAATAAGTGGACCTAACATTGACAAAAGCTCCAGGAGAAGACCATCAGAGCCAATCAACCAGGGCCCAGAGGGGCCTATGAATTCTGAAGTACCAACCAAGGAAAATGCAGAATCTGGACCTAGATCCTCTACTTATAAGTAGTAGATGGGCATCTTAGGCTTCATGTGTGCCCAGTAGTTAGGAGAGTGAAGAATGTCTCTAACATGGACTATGTTATTTGCTTTTTTGATCACTTCCTCCTGATGTGACTGCTCTACCAGGCCACAGGAGAAAAAAATGAACTCAGTTCTCAAGTGACTAAATAAACTATGGTGTGTTGGTAGGGAAGCTCCCCTATTCTGAGGAATAGGGAAGGCGAGGATGCAGGAGGGAAAGTGGGAGGGTAGTGTTCTCTTTACTCCACATCCACTAGCATGTACAGGAGGGTAGGAAGGAGGGGTCTATGACTGAGACACAAATTGTATTAATTAATAAAAAATGGAAAAAAAAACCAAAATGATACAAGACTTCAAAATTCTATTTGAATAGAATCAATCTTATTTTTCTCATTTATTTATCTATCTATTTATTTATTTATTCATTCATTTATTTGTTTTACATCTCAATCACACCCCTCCCTCCTTTCCTCCAAGTTCCATCCTCCCACTCTCATCCCCCATTTTCCCTCCCCTATAGTTCTCAGAAAAGGGAAGCCTTCCACCCATACCAACCCACCCCAACTCATTAGGACCAATCAGGACTAAATACATCCTCTTCCACTGAGGCCAGACAAGGCAGTCTAGCTACGAGAATGTGATCCAAATACAGGCAATAGAGTCCATGCCAGAGACAGTCCCCACTCCAATTGCATGGGGACCCACATGAAGACTATGTTGCTCATCAGCTACATATGTGCGGGGGCCTAGGACCAGCCCATGCCTGCTCTTTGTTTGGTGGTTCAATCTCTGCAAGCCCGCATGGTCTTAGGTTAGTTGACTCCTTAGGTCTTCTTATAGAGTTCTTATCCGGTCCAGTTCCCTCTGTCCTTCCCCCAACTCTTCCACAAGATTTCCCAAGCTTCACCTCAAATTTGGCCATGGGTCTCAGTCTCTGTTTTGATCTGCTGCTGAGTGGAGCCTCTCAGAGGACAGTTACACTAGGCTCTTGTTTGCAAGCATAGCAGAGTATAATTGTCAGGAGTTGGATCTCATGAGGTGGGTCTCAAGTTGGACCAGACATTGGTTGACCATTAACTCAATCTCTGCCCCATGTTTATCTCTACATATTTGTAGGAAAGGCAAATTCTGTATGGAAGGTTTTGTGGGTGGATTGGTGTTCCCTCCCTCCACTGGAAGTCCTGTCTGACTATAGAGTGGCACACTTCAGTATCCATATTCCTTGCTGCTAGGAGTCTCAGTTAGAATCATCCTCATATCCTCCCTACACAGCTTGTCATGGAGATGCCTGCCCAAGGTTTTTCTTTCATGAACCCTCTGACTTTCCTCCCTTGCTCTCCTCATACCTGATCTCCATCCTCATTCCACTCTCCATCCCCTCTCTCACCCAGTTCCCTCTTCATCAACTTTCAATGTGAAATTTAAACATCTTTCCTTGGGCCCTCCTTGTTCCTTAGTTTTTTGGGTCTGTGGATTGTAGTATGGTATCCTACACTTTATGGCTAATATACATATATAAATGAGTACACACCATGTGTGTCTTACTGGGTCTGAGTTAAAAGTCAAAGTGGTATTTCGTAGTTCCGTCCATTTGCCTGCAAATTTCATGATTTCCTTTGTTTTAATACATGTGTAGTATTTCATTGTGCAAATGTATCCTATATCCTTTATCCATTCTTTGGTTGAGGAACATCTGGCTTGTTTCCAATTTGTGATTAGAAGGGATAAAGGTGCTATGAATATAGCTGACCAAGTGTTCTTGTGGGATGGAGTAGCCTCTCTTGAATATATGCACTGGAGTGGTATAGCTAGGTCTTGAGATAGAACTATTCCTGATTTTCTGAGATAATACCAGACTGATTTCTAAGTTGACTGTACAAGTTTATATTCTCTCTGGCAATAGAGGAATATTCTCTTTACTCCACATCCACTAGCATGAACAGTCACTTGAATTTTTAAATATTTTTCTATTTTTTCTTTTTTTATTATTATCATTTATTACAGTTTGTTGAATTTGTATCCCAGCTGTGGCCCCCTCCCTCATCTCCTCCAAATTCTACCCTTCCTCCCTCTTCTCTCCATATGTCTTTCCCCTAGTCCATTGGTAGGTGACATCCTACTCCCATTCCATCAGACCTAGCCTATCAGGTCTCATCAGGACTGGTTACATTGTCTTCTCTTGTGGCCTGGCTAGGCTGCACCCCCCAGGAGGAGGTGATCCAAAAGGCTGCCACTGATTGCATGCCAGAGAAAGCTGCTACTCTTCTTACTAGGAAACCCTTTTGGACACTGAGTCTGTGGGCGGCATCTAAGGAGGGGTTTTTAGATTCTCTCCATGCATTGTCCTTGATTGGAGTATCAGTCTCTGCAGAGGTCCCAGGGCTTGGTTGTTTTGGTTCTAAGGACTACTTATGGAGCTCCTGTTCCTTTCAGGTCTTTCTATCTCCCCCTTGTTTCATAAGATTCCCTGCACATTGCCCATAGTTTGGCTATGAGTCTCAGGCTGCTTCGAAAACTCAATCAGTAGAGTCTTTAAGAGGGCCTCTGTGGTAGAGCTCTGTCTTCCTCTTCTGACGTCCACTCCATTTGCCTTTCTGAATGAGGACTGATCATCTTACCAAGGTTCTCCTTCTTTCTTAGCTTCTTTAGGTATACAGATTTTAGTATGTTTATCCTATATTATATTTCTAATTTCCACTTATAGGTGAGTGTATACCATGTGTGTCTTTCTGCTTTTGGGATACCTCAATCAGGATGATCTTTTCTAGTTCCCACCATTTGGCTGCAAATTTCATGATTTCCTTGTTTTTAATAGCTGAGAAGTATTCCATTGTGTGCCACAATGTCTGTATCCATTCCTCCTTTGAGGGACATTTAGGTTGTTTCCAGCTTCTGGCTATTATGAATAGATCTGCTACAAACATAGCTGAACAAATATTCTTGTTGTATAGTTGAGCATAGTTTGGATATATGCCTAGGAGCGGTATAGCTGGATCTTGAGGTAGCAGTATTCCTAATTTTCTGAGAAAGCTCCAGATTGATTTCCAAAGTGGTTGTACAAGTTTACCTTCCAATCAGAAGTGGAGGAGCATTCCCTTTATCCACATCCACTCTAGCATGTATTGTCACTTCTGTTTTTAATCTTAGCCATTCTGATGGGTGTAAGGTGAAACCTCAGGGTCATTTTGATTTGCATCTCCCTGATGGCTAAGGACATTGAGCATTTCTTTAAGTGTTTTTCTGCCATTAGATATTCCTCTATTGAGAATTCTCTGTTTAGCACTATACCCCATTTTTAATTGGATTACTTTGTTTGTTGTTGTTTAACTTCTTAAGTTCTTTATATATGCTGGATAATAGATTAGCCCCCTGCCAGATAAAGGGTTGGTGAAGATCCTTTCCCAATCTATAGGCTGTCGTTTTGTTCTGATGATGGTGTCCTTTGCTTTACAGAAGGTTTTCAGTCTCATGAGGTCCCATTTATTGATTGTTGATCTTAGAGATTGTACTGTTGGTGTTCTGTTCAGCAAGTTGTCTCCTGTGTCAATGATTTCAAGGCTCTTCCCCAATTTTTTTTAAGAGGTTTAGTGTGTCTGGTTTTATATTGAGGTCTTTGATCCACTTGGATTTTAGTTTTGAGCAGGGTGATAAATATGTATCTATTTGCATTTTCTACATGTAGACATCCAATTAGACCAGCAGTATTTGTTGAAGATGTTGTCTTTTTTTTTTCATTGTCAAAAATCCTTCTTTGTCAAAAATCGTGTATTCATAGGTGTGTGAATACTATAATAAGATATGGAGAGAGTGAGCAGCCTTGCCATCTCTTTGATTTCAGTGGGATTGATTTAATTTTCTATCCATTTAGTTTGATGTTGGCTATAGGCTTCCTGTATATTGTCCTTACTATGTTTATGTATGTGCCTTGTATCCATGTTCTCTCCAATACTTTAAACATGGATTGGTGTTGAATTTTGTCATATGCTTTTTTGGCATCTAAAGAGATGATCATGTGTTTTATTTCTTCTGTTTGTTTATGTGGTGGATTACATTGCTGGATTTCCATATATTGAATCACTCTGCATATCTGGGATGAAGCCTACCTTGTCATGGTGGATGATATCTTTTATGTGTTCTTGGATTCAGTTTTCAAGTACTTTATTGAGTAATTTTGCATCAATGTTCATAAGAGAGATAGGTCTGAAATTCTTTTTGTTGTTGTTGGGTCTTAGTGTTGTTTATGTATCAATGTGACTTTAGCCTTATAGAATCAGTTTGGTATTGTTCCTTCTATTTCTATTTTGTGGAATAATTTGAAGAGTATTGGCATCAGCTCTTCTTTGAAGGTCTGGTAGAATTATGCCCTGAAAGCATCACGCCCTGAGCTTTTTTGGAAGGGAGACTTGATAACTGATTCTATTTTCTTGAGGGATATAGGATAGTTTAATCTATTTACCTGGTCTTGGTTTAGCTTTGGCAAATGGAATCCATCAAGAAAAATTTCCATTTCATTTAGATTTTCATATTTTGTGGCATATAGACTTTTGAAGTAAGACCTACTGATTCTTTGAATTTCCTCAGTGTCTCATTATTTCCTCCTTTTGGTTTCTGAATGTGCTGATTTGGATAGTGTCTCTCTGCCTATTAGTTAGTTTGGCTAAGAGTTTGTTCTTTGATTTTCTCAAAGGACCAGCTCTTGGTTTCATAGATTCTTTGAATTCTTTTATTTGTTTCTAATTTATTGATTTCAGCCCTGAGTGTGATTATTTCCAAGGTCTTCTCCTCTTGGGTGTGTCTGCTTCTTTTTTCTAGGCTTTTTGTTGTGCCATTAAGTTGCTTGTATGAGATGTCTCCAACTTCTTTCTGAAGGCACATGGTCCTATGTACTTTCCTTAGCACTGTTTTCATTGTGCCCCAAAAATATGGGTAAAATTTCCCTTAAATTTTATTGAATTTTAGGAACTATCTAATTTCATTTTTAAAATTTCTCCCCTGATCCTGGTGTCATTGAGTAGAGAGTTGTTTAGTTTTCATGCATTTGTAGGTTTTTTTGTTATTTTTGCCTTTGTTGAGGTCTAGTGTTAGGCCATGGTTTTCTGATAGGATAGAAAGGATCATTTCAATCTTTTTGTATCTGTTGTGGCTTTTTTTGTGTCCGACTATATAGTCAGTTTTGGAGAAGGTTCTGTGGGGTTCTGAGAAGAAGGTATATTATTGTGAATTTGGGTGAAATGTTTTGTAGACATCTATTAGGTCCATTTGATTTAAGACCTCTGTAAGTGTCATTATTTTCCTGTTTAGCTTCTGTCTTGATGATCTGTCCCTTGGTGAGAGTGCAATGTTGAAGTCTCCCAATATTAAGATATTTGGATAGATGTGTGATTTGAGCTTTAATAATGTTTAATTTACGAACGTAGGCACTCTTGTATTTGAGGCATAGATGTTCAGAATTGCGATGTCCTCTTGGTGGATTTTTCCTTTGATGAGAATGTAGTGCTCCTCTGCATCTTTTTTGATTAATTTTGGTTGAAAGTCTATTTTATTAGATAATAGTATAGCTACCCCATCTTGTTTTCTGGGTCCATTTGCTTGGAAAATATTTGTCCAGCCCTTTACTCTGAGGTAGTGTTTATCTTTGTTGCAGAGGTGCATTTCTTGGATGCAGCAGAATGTTGGATCCTGTTTCTGTACCCATTTTGCTAGTCTGTGTCTTTTTATTGGAGAGTTGAGTCCATTGATGTTGATAGATAATAGTGACTTAGTGAATATTAGTTCCTTTTATTGTGGAGTTGGTGGTCTTACTGTGATTCATTGCTTGTTTTCTTTTAATTTTTGTAGGGATATTATTTGTATTCTATGTTTTCTTGGGTGTACTTGTTTTCATTGCATTGTAGTTTTCCTTCTAGTATCTTCTGTAGGCCTGGTTTGGTGTGTGGATATTGTTTAAATTTAGTTTTATCATGGAATATATTGTTTTTTCCATTGATGTTGATTGAAAGCTTTGCTGGGAATAGTAGTCTAGGTTGGCATCTGTGTTCCCTTAAAGACTGCATGACCTCTGCCCAGGCCCTTCTGGCTTTCATAGTTTCTGATGATAAGTCTATTGTGCTTCTGATAGGTCTACCTTCATATGTCACTTGGCCTTTTTCCCTTGCTGCCTTTAATATTTTTTCTTTGTTTTGTAAGTTTAGTGTTTTGACTATGATGTGACGTGAAGGGTTTCTTTTCTGGACTAGTCTATTTCGTGTTCTGTAGGCCTCTTGTATGTTTATGGACATCTCTTTCTTTAATTTGGAAAAATATTCTTCCATGATTTTTTTGAAAATATTTTCTGGACCTTGGAGCCTGGAATCTTCTTTTTCATCTATTCCTATTATTCTTAGATTTCATCTTTTTATAGTGTTCTTTATTTCTTGGATGTTTTGTTTTTGGGACTTTTTCTATTTTATTTTTTCTTTGAGAGAAATATCAATTTCTGTACTTGTATCATCAGCACCTATGATTCTCTTCCATCTCTTGTATTCTATTGGTGATGCTTACCTTTGTTGTTCCTGATCTTTTCTCTAAGTTCTTAAGCTCTAGGGTTTTCTTTGATTGTGTTTTCTTTATTGATTCTAATTCTCTTTTCATTTCTTGCACCATTTTCTTAATCTGTTTGAATGTGGATTCCTGTATTTCTATGATGTCATCTTTTTTTTATTCATTTCTCCTTTATGTGCCTGTATTTGTGTGGCTATATTTGGTGTATTTCTTTGAGAGTTTTGTTCATTTCCTCTTTATGTACCTCTAATAACTTGATAAGAATTGTTTTAAAATAATTTTCCTGTGTTTTCAATTAATTAATATTGCCATTGATTTTTGGGGTTGCTGGTGAAGCCGTAATGTCCTGTTTTTTGTTGGATGTGTTCTTACACCTGGCTCTAGCCTTCTGATGGGCAGTAACCTTTGCTGCTTGTTACTCAAGTCTAAACTGCAGACTGGGTTTATCTCTCTATGGAGTCTGTAGTATTCTTTAGGAAGATGAGAAAGGTCCTCTGGTTTGAGAGTGTGTGTTACTATTTCAGATTCAGCTAAAGAAGGAAGAAATCAGGTACAACTGTGGAAGTATTCAAGTGCATGAGTGTTCATGGTGGCATGCCTGCCTGGAAGGATAAAGTGTATGGGAGTAGAGCAAGCACAGGTTGTAGTGCTGATGCTTTTTGCTGTTCACAGGTGTAATACCTGAGTGCAGGTGTCCTGAATGCCTTAGTGGCCCACAGTCTTGTCTTGATATTGTACTCCAAGTTCTCAGATCTGAATGAGCTACACCATCTTGTTTCCAGCAATAGTTTGGCTGGACACCACTGGAAGACCCACAGAACAGGAGCTTCAATGTTGAGAATCTGTCCCAGAGATCCCTATGTTGTCCACAATGGAGATGTGGGTGGGAGGGATCAGATGTCTGGCTGCTGGTGTAGAGTGACCCTGATCTGGGACTCTGTAAGCACTCTCCTGCAGAAGCACTCACTAGTAGGAATGTGTGGAAAGTGCAGATGACCCATGCATACTCACTAGCAGGCAGGCATCTTCTCATATTTGTGTCCCCTATTTGGCCATTAGAGTAAGGACGTGCCCCTATACTTGGGATTATGAACTTCCTGCAGCTGCTGCACAAATGGAGCAAGGGAAGGTACAACTGAAAATGAGGGGGCTCCATAGCTCAACACTCTCAGACCCTGGAGAAGTCCACAGGGGGCCTGGATCCAATCAACTCCAGCTCCTGGCTTGTCCTCTCAAGCCCAGGAAGATTCAAAGTCGAGGCTCTGGCTGCAGCCACCATCTGCTCACCAGTTTTTGAGTTCCAGATCTTCTCTACTTCAGAAATGGTGGGCATTGCTCTCTGCCATCTTGGAGCTCTCTGTCACTTGAATTTTTTTCACTTTTTAAAATTTATATATATATATAAATTACAGTTTATTCACTTTGTATGCCTGCTGTAGCTTCCTCCTTCATCCCCTCCTAATCACACTCTCTCTCCCTCATCTCTTCCGGTGCCCCTCCCCAAGTCCACTGATAGGGGAGGTCCTCCTCCCCTTCCCTTTGACCCTAGCTTATCATGTTACTTGAATTTTTGATCTTAGCCATTCTGATGGATGTAAGATAGAATCTCAGAGTCCTTTTGAATTGCATTTCCCTGATTGAGAGGTCTAAAATTTTAATTTTTTTTCCCGGTTGTATAAAGCTCCTGAGTATAAGTTTAGACAACGGAGAGGGCAAGTGGACACAGACCCACCCTGATGCAGAAAAGTAACCAGGCTTAAGCTGGGGAGATACCATTGCCTGGGAACCAACCTGGGTAGCCCCTAGCTAGTGACCAAGGTCACATAGCCCTGTTTCTAAGAAAAACCACAAGATGTGCTAAATAGCTCACCCTCCCTAAAGTCATTGCTCAGGAGCAGATACCCTCCAAATCGCCAGGCCAGGACCATTATGACCTTGGTGCCTAAAATAGACCAGGGCTTGGAGCCTTTCCCTCCCACCTCACTTTCGGTTTTGTCCTTTAAAAACCATGTTCCCCGGGTGGGGCAAGATGGTGGCGCCGGGAGGACTCTCATTCTGAGGAGCAGCACAGCAGGACTGGCACAGTGACCAGCAATCAGAACTCGCAGACATAAAACACAAGTGATTGTGTTTCACAGGTGAGAGGATACCCCACGGTGGGGGATTCAATCAGCTTTAACTCACCCGGCTAAACCGCAGAAGAGATCCCGGTTCTGCCAGGTGCTTGGTCGCCAGCCCAGAGCTACACCCCAGCATGATCTGGTCACGGTCCCAGACTGAACTGTGGGCCCACAACACCATAGACTGGATTTCCCAGTCGAGAGATAAGCCCACAGAGCAGGGAAGACATCCCCTGGAAAAGACTTGGGTTCTGCGGGCGGCCCAAGAGCCAGCCCGGACCCAGAGCCTGAAACAGGTGCCTGCACGAAGCCCTGCCTAATGCAGGCAGGAGCACTGTGCTCTGCCACCATTATTGAGTTCCCCTAGGGCACTGGGACACACAGCTGCATCCTCAGACCTACAAAAGCCAGAGAGCCATTACAGCAGCCCTCAGATACTGTGCCAAGGATCAAACAGTTATCCCTAGCTATTCTGTCAAAACTGTGGGAATCCCTGGTCCTTCAAGAGGGCTGCACCCACAGCATCTGGACCAGAGCAGTGCCTGCAGCCATCATCCCAGACAGGGACACACAGCTTCTGGTCCAGAGTGAGGCACCCAGCCTCCAGACCAGAGCAGCGCCCCCAGGTGCCAACTCAACCTAGGTGCACATTCTCCAGGTCCAGAGTGGAGCAATCAGCCTCTGGCCCAGAGACTTGCTGAGTGCACCTCTCACGTTCCCGGACAGAACTGTGTGCCCCAGGATAACAGACTAAGTTTCCCTGTTGGGAGAAAACCCCACAGCTAGGGAATCAGCAGGTTCTTCAAGAGGACTATACATGGAAATTTAGTGAGCAGCAGCACACTAAATTTATAACAAGAAACCCAGCAGTGGGGCAGCTGTCTTGAGAACTTCTATGGGTAAGAGGAGATCCCCACCCTGCCTAACATAGACCAAACCTACTACTCAGGGCTATAAACCTGAGGTGAGCAGTGGCAACTCCCGAGAAACACTAGCCATACAGTGACCATAACCAAAAAGCAGAGAAGGACTCCTTCAGGAAAAATCATCTGCCGGCCAAGGGGATACTCCCTACCTCAGGACTCCAGGAAGCACAGAAACTAACAGCCAACACCTAAATCAGCCCAATGGGTAGAGGTCAGCGTAAAAGCTCAACCAACAAAAGACAGAGTAATATGGCATCTCCAGAACCCAGCCATCCAGGGGCGACCAGCCCTGGACAATGCAGTATAATAGAAAATCAAGAAGATGACCTTACATCTATGCTGATGAAGAGGATAATAGAGGAAACAAATAAAATACGTAAAGAATTAGAGGAAGATAAAACCAAACAGATCATGGCTATCCGTAAAGAAATGGAGGAAGATAAAGACAAGCAGATTATGGCCATCCATGAAGAAATACGGGAAGATGCAGCCAAATAGCTTGTGGCCTTCAGAGGAGAAATAATTAAATCACTGAAAGAAATAAAAGAGACAGAGTTGAAGGAACTGAAAGAAAAAGAGGAAAATACAAGCAGACAAGGAAAATACAAGGTGAAGGAAGTAAACAAAACAACTCAAGACCTGAAGATAGAACTAGAAAAATTAAAGAAAACACAAATGGAGGAAATAATGGAGAGGAAGAATTTAGGGAAGAAAACAGGAACTACAGAGGTAAGCATAACCAACAGAATACAAGAAATGGAAGAAAGAATCTCA